>NW_027327056.1:0-22940 GCF_047675955.1 Chlorocebus sabaeus | reverse complement strand
GAAGCTTTCTGAGAAACTGCTCTGTGTTCTGTGAATTCATCTCACAGAGTTACATCTTTCCCTTCAAGAAGCCTTTCGCTAAGGCTGTTCTTGAGGAATTGGCAAAGGGATATTTGGAAGCCCATAGAGGGCTATGGTGAAAAAGGAAATATCTTGCGCTGAAAACTGGAAAGAAGCTTTCTGAGAAACTGCTCTGTGTTCTGTGAATTCATCTCACAGAGTTACATCTTTCCCTTCAAGAAGCCTTTCGCTAAGGCTGTTCTTGTGGAATTGGCAAAGGGATATTTGGAAACCCATAGAGGGCTATGGTGAAAAAGGAAATATCTTCCGTTCAAAACTGGAAAGAAGCTTTCTGAGAAACTCCCCTGTGTTCTGTTAATTCATCTCACAGAGTTACATCTTTCCCTTCAAGAAGCCTTTCGCTAAGGCTGTTCTTGTGGAATTGGCAAGGGGATATTTGGAAGCCCATAGAGGGCTATGGTGAAAAAGGAAATATCTTCCGTTCAAAACTGGAAAGAAGCTTTCTGAGAAACTGCTCTGTGTTCTGTGAATTCATCTCACAGAGTTACATATTTCCCTTCAAGAAGCCTTTCGCTAAGGCTGTTCTTGTGGAATTGGCAAAGGGTTATTTGGAAGCCCATAGAGGGCTATGGTGAAAAAGGAAATATCTTCCGCTGAAAACTGGAAAGAATCTTTCTGAGAAACTTCTCTGTGTTCTGTGAATTCATCTCACAGAGTTACATCTTTCCCTTCAAGAAGCCTTTCGCTGAGGGTGTTCTTGTGGAATTGGCAAAGGGATATTTGGAAGCCCATAGAGGGCTATGGTGAAAAAGGAAATATCTTCCGTGCAAAACTGGAAAGAAGCTTTCGGAGAAACTGCTCTGTGTTCTGTTAATTCATCTCACAGAGTTACATCTTTCCCTTCAAGAAGACTTTCGCTAAGGCTGTTCTTGTGGAATTGGCAAAGGGATATTTGGAAGCCCATAGAGGGCTATGGTGAAAAAGGAAATATCTTCCGCTCAAAACTGGAAAGAAGCTTTCTGAGAAACTGCTCTGTGTTCTGTGAATTCATCTCACAGAGTTACATCTTTCCCTTCAAGAAGCCTTTCGCTCAGGCTGTTCTTGTGGAATTGCCAAGGGATATTTGGAAGCCCATAGAGGGCTATGGTGAAAAAGGAAATATCTTCCCCTGAAAACTGGAAAGAAGCTTTCTGAGAAACTGCTCTGTGTTCTGTTAATTCATCTCACAGAGTTACATCTTTCCCTTCAAGAAGCCTTTCGCTCAGGCTGTTCTTGTGGAATTGCCAAGGGATATTTGGAAGCCCATAGAGGGCTATGGTGAAAAAGGAAATATCTTCCCCTGAAAACTGGAAAGAAGCTTTCTGAGAAACTGCTCTGTGTTCTGTTAATTCATCTCACAGAGTTACATGTTTCCCTTCGAGAAGCCTTTCGCTAAGGCTGTTCTTGTGGAATTGGCAAAGGGATATTTGGAAGCCCATAGAGGGCAATGGTGAAAAAGGAAATATCTTCCATTCAAAACTGGAAAGAAGCTTTCTGAGAAACTGCTCTGTGTTCTGTTAATTCATCTCACAGAGTTACATCTTTCCCTTCAAGAAGCCTTTCGCTAAGGCTGTTCTTGTGGAATTGGCAAAGGGATATTTGGAAGCCCATAGAGGGCTATGGTGAAAAAGGAAATATCTTCCGTTCAAAACTGGAAAGAAGCTTTCTGAGAAACTGCTCTGTGTTCTGTGAATTCATCTCACAGAGTTACATCTTTCCCTTCAAGAAGCCCTTCGATAAGGCTGTTCTTGTGGAATTTGCAAAGTCATATTTGGAAGCCCATAGAGGGCTATGGTGAAAAAGGAAATATCTTCCGTTCAAAACTGGAAAGAAGCTTTCTGAGAAACTGCTCTGTGTTCTGTGAATTCATCTCACAGAGTTACATCTTTCCCTTCAAGAAGCCTTTCGCTAAGGCTGTTATTATGGAATTGGCATAGTGATATTTGGAAGCCCATAGAGGGCTATGGTGAAGAAGGAAATGTCTTCCGTTCAAAACTGGAAAGAAGCTTTCTGAGAAACTGCTCTGTGTTTTGTGAATTCATCTCACAGAGTTACATCTTTCCCTTCAAGAAGCCTTTCGCTAAGGCTGTTCTTGTGGAATTGGCAAAGGGATATTTGGAAGAACTTAGAGGGCTATGGTGAAACAGGAAATATCTTCCGCTGAAAACTGGAAAGAAGCTTTCTGAGAAACTGCTCTGTGTTCTGTTAATTCATCTCACAGAGTTACATCTTTCCCTTCAAGCAGCCTTTCGCTAAGGCTGTTCTTGTGGAATTATCAAAGGGATATTTGGAAGCCCATAGAGGGCTATGGTGACAAAGGAAATATCTTCCGTTCAAAACTGGAAAGAAGCTTTCTCAGAAACTGCTCTGTGTTCTGCGAATTCATCTCACAGAGTTACATCTTTCCCTTCAAGAAGCCTTTCGCTAAGTCTGTTCTTGTGGAAATGGCAAGGGGATATTTGTAAACCCTTAGAGTGCTATGGTGAAAAGGGAAATATCTTCCGTTCAAAGCTGGAAAGAAGCTTTCTGAGAAACTTCTCTGTGTTCTCTTAATTCATCTCACAGAGTTACATGTTTCCCTTCAAGAAGACTGTCGCTAAGGCTGTTCTTGTGGAATTCGCCAAGGGATATTTGGAAGCCTATAGAGGGCTATGGTGAAAAAGGAAATATCTTCCGTTC
Source organism: Chlorocebus sabaeus (assembly GCF_047675955.1). Lineage (NCBI taxonomy): Eukaryota > Metazoa > Chordata > Mammalia > Primates > Cercopithecidae > Chlorocebus > Chlorocebus sabaeus. The sequence continues at coordinate 20,201 of NW_027327056.1, read as the reverse complement.
AAAACTGGAAAGAAGCTTTCTGAGAAACTGCTCTGTGTTCTGTGAATTCATCTCACAGAGTTACATGTTTCCCTTCAAGAAGACTTTCACTAAGGCTGTTCTTGTGGAATTGCAAAGGGATATTTGGAAGCCCATAGAGAGCTATGGTGAAAAAGGAAATATCTTCCCCTGAAAACTGGAAAGAAGCTTTCTGAGAAACTGCTCTGTGTTCTGTTAATTCATCTCACAGAGTTACATCTTTCCCTTCAAGAAGACTTCTGCTAAGGCTGTACTTGTGGAATTGGCAAAGGGATATTTGGAAGCCCATAGAGGGCTATGGTGACAAATTAAATATCTTCCGTTCAAAACTGGAAGGAAGCTTTCTGAGAAACTGCTCTGTGTTCTGTGAATTCATCTCACAGAGTTACATCTTTCCCTTCAAGAAGCCTTTCGCTAAGGCTGTTCTTGAGGAATTGGCAAAGGGATATTTGGAAGCCCATAGAGGGCTATGGTGAAAAAGGAAATATCTTCCGCTGAAAACTGGAAAGAAGCTTTCTGAGAAACTGCTCTGTGTTCTGTTAATTCATCTCAGAGAGTTACATCTTTCGCTTCAAGAAGCCTTTCGCTAAGGCTGTTATTGTGGAATTGGCAAAGGGATATTTGGAAGCCCATAGAGGGCTATGGTGAAAAAGGAAATATCTTCCGCTGAAAACTGGAAAGAAGCTTTCTGAGAAACTGCTCTGTGTTCTTTTAATTCATCTCACAGAATTACATCTTTCCCTTCAAGAAGCCTTTCGCTAAGGCTGTTCTTGTGGAATTGGCAAAGGGATATTTGGAAGCCCATAGACGGCTATGGTGAAAAAGGAAATATCTTCCGTTCAAAACTGGAAAGAAGCTTTCTGAGAAACTCCTCTGTGTTCTGTTAATTCATCTCACAGAGTTACATCTTTCCCTTCAAGAAGCCTTTCGCTAAGGCTGTTCTTGTGGAATTGTCAAACTGATATTTGGAAGCCCATAGAGGGCTATGGTGAAAAAGGAAATATCTTCCGTGCAAAACTGGAAAGAAGCTTTCTCAGAAACTGCTCTGTGTTCTGCGAATTCATCTCACAGAGTTACATCTTTCCCTTCAAGAAGCCTTTCGCTAAGGCTGTTCTTGTGGAATTGGCAAAGGGTTATTTGCAAGCCCATAGAGGGCTATTTTGAAAAAGGAAATATCTTCCTTTCAAAACTGGAAAGAAGCTTTCTGAGAAACTGCTCTGTGTTCTGTTAATTCATCTCACAGAGTTACATGTTTCGCTTCAAGAAGCCTTTCGCTAAAGCTGTTCTTGTGGAATTGGCAAAGGGATATTTGGAAGCCCATAGAGGGCTATGGTGAAAAAGGAAATATCTTCCGCTCAAAACTGGAAAGAAGCTTTCTGAGAAACTGCTCTGTGTTCTGTGAATTCATCTCACAGAGTTACATCTTTCCCTTCAAGAAGCCTTTCGCTCAGGCTGTTCTTGTGGAATTGCCAAGGGATATTTGGAAGCCCATAGAGGGCTATGGTGAAAAAGGAAATATCTTCCCCTGAAAACTGGAAAGAAGCTTTCTGAGAAACTGCTCTGTGTTCTGTTAATTCATCTCACAGAGTTACATCTTTCCCTTCAAGAAGACTTTCGCTAAGGCTGTTCTTGTGGAATTGGCAAAGGGTTATTTGGAAGCCCATAGAGGGCTATGGTGAAAAAGGAAATATCTTCCGTTCAAAACTGGAAAGAAGCTTTCAGAGAAACTGCTCTGTGTTCTGTTAATTCATCTCAAAGAGTTACATCTTTCCCTTCAAAAAGCCTTTCGCTAAGGCTGTTCTTGTGGAATTGGCAAAGGGATATTTGGAAGCCCATAGAGGGCTATGGTGAAAAAGGAAATATCTTCCGTGCAAAACTGGAAAGAAGCTTTCTCAGAAACTGCTCTGTGTTCTGCGAATTCATCTCACAGAGTTACATCTTTCCCTTCAAGAAGCCTTTCGCTAAGTCTGTTCTTGTGGAATTGGCAAAGGGATATTTGTAAACCCTTAGAGGGCTATGGTGAAAAGGGAAATATCTTCCGTTCAAAACTGGAAAGAAGCTTTCTGAGAAACTTCTCTGAGTTCTCTTAATTCATCTCACAGAGTTACATGTTTCCCTTCAAGAAGCCTGTCGCTAAGGCTGTTCTTGTGGAATTCGCAAAGGGATATTTGGAAGCCTATAGAGGGCTATGGTGAAAAAGGAAATATCTTCCGTTCAAAACTGGAAAGAAGCTTTCTGAGAAACTGCTCTGTGTTCTGTGAATTCATCTCACAGAGTTACATGTTTCCCTTCAAGAAGACTTTCACTAAGGCTGTTCTTGTGGAATTGGCAAAGGGATATTTGGAAGCCCATAGAGAGCTATGGTGAAAAAGGAAATATCTTCCCCTGAAAACTGGAAAGAAGCTTTCTGAGAAACTGCTCTGTGTTCTGTTAATTCATCTCACAGAGTTACATCTTTCCCTTCAAGAAGACTTCTGCTAAGGCTGTACTTGTGGAATTGGCAAAGGGATATTTGGAAGCCCATAGAGGGCTATGGTGACAAATTAAATATCTTCCGTTCAAAACTGGAAGGAAGCTTTCTGAGAAACTGCTCTGTGTTCTGTGAATTCATCTCACAGAGTTACATCTTTCCCTTCAAGAAGCCTTTCGCTAAGGCTGTTCTTGAGGAATTGGCAAAGGGATATTTGGAAGCCCATAGAGGGCTATGGTGAAAAAGGAAATATCTTCCGCTGAAAACTGGAAAGAAGCTTTCTGAGAAACTGCTCTGTGTTCTGTTAATTCATCTCAGAGAGTTACATCTTTCCCTTCAAGAAGCCTTTCGCTAAGGCTGTTATTGTGGAATTGGCAAAGGGATATTTGGAAGCCCATAGAGGGCTATGGTGAAAAAGGAAATATCTTCCGCTGAAAACTGGAAAGAAGCTTTCTGAGAAACTGCTCTGTGTTCTTTTAATTCATCTCACAGAATTACATCTTTCCCTTCAAGAAGCCTTTCGCTAAGGCTGTTCTTGTGGAATTGGCAAAGGGATATTTGGAAGCCCATAGAGGGCTATGGTGAAAAAGGAAATATCTTCCGTTCAAAACTGGAAGGAAGCTTTCTGAGAAACTGCTCTGTGTTCTGTTAATTCATCTCACAGTGTTACATCTTTCCCTTCAAGAAGCCTTTCGCTAAGGCTGTTCTTGTGGAATTGGGAAAGGGATATTTGGAAGCCCATAGAGGGCTCTGGTGAAAAAGGAAATATCTTCCGTTCAAAACTGGAAAGAAGCTTTCTGAGAAACTGCTCTGTGTTCTGTTAAATCATCTCACAGAGTTACATCTTTCCCTTCAAGAAGCCCTTCGCTAAGGCTGTTCTTGTGGAATTGGCAAAGTGATATTTGGAAGCCCATAGAGGGCTATGGTGAAAAAGGAAATATCTTCCGTTCAAAACTGGAAAGAAGCTTTCTGAGAAACTGCTCTGTGTTCTGTGAATTCATCTCACAGAGTTACATCTTTCCCTTCAAGAAGCCTTTCGCTAAGGCTGTTATTATGGAATTGGCATAGTGATATTTGGAAGCCCATAGAGGGCTATGGTGAAAAAGGAAATATCTTCCGTTCAAAACTGGAAAGAAGCTTTCTGAGTAACTGCTCTGTGTTCTCTTAATTCATCTCACAGAGTTACATCTTTCCCTTCAAGAAGCCTTTCGCTAAGGCTGTTATTGTGGAATTGGCAAAGGGATATTTGGAAGCCCATAGAGGGCTATGGTGAAAAAGGAAATATCTTCCGTTCAAAACTGGAAAGAAGCTTTCTGAGAAACTGCTCTGTGTTCTGTTAATTCATCTCACCGAGTTACATCTTTCCCTTCAAGAAGACTTTCGCTAAGGCTGTTCTTGTGGAATTGGCAAAGGGATATTTGGAAGCCCATAGAGGCCTATGCTGAAAAAGGAAATATCTTCCGCTCAAAACTGGAAAGAATCTTTCTGAGAAACTGCTCTGTGTTCTGTGAATTCATCTCACAGAGTTACATCTTTCCCTTCAAGAAGCCTTTCGCTCAGGCTGTTCTTGTGGAATTGGCAAAGGGATATTTGGAAGCCCATAGAGGGCCATGGTGAAAAAGGAAATATCTTCCGTTCAAAACTGGAAAGAAGCTTTCTGAGAAACTGCTCTGTGTTCTCTTAATTCATCTCACAGAGTTACATGTTTCCCTTCAAGAAGCCTTTCGCTAAGGCTGTTCTTGTGGAATTGGCAAAGGGTTATTTGGAAGCCCATAGAGGGCTATGGTGAAAAAGGAAATATCTCCCCCTGAAAACTGGAAAGAAGCTTTCTGAGAAACTGCTCTGTGTTCTGTGAATTCATCTCACAGAGTTACATCTTTCCCTTCAAGAAGCCTTTCGCTAAGGCTGTTCTCGTGGAATTGGCAAAGGGATATTTCGAAGCCCATAGAGTGCTATGGTGAAAAAGGAAATATCTTCCCCTGAAAACTGGAAAGAAGCTTTCTGAGAAACTGCTCTGTGTTCTGTGAATTCATCTCACAGAGTTACATCTTTCCCTTCAAGAAGCCTTTCGCTAAGGCTGTTCTTGTGGAATTGGCAAAGGGTTATTTGGAAGCCCATAGAGTGCTATGGTGAAAAAGGAAATATCTTTAGCTGAAAACTGGAAAGAAGCTTTCTGAGAAACTGCTCTGTGTTCTGTTAATTCATCTCACAGAGTTACATCTTTCCCTTCAAGAAGCCTTTCGCTAAGGCTGTTCTTTTGGAATTGGCAAAGGGATATTTGGAAGCCCATAGAGGGCTATGGTGAAAAAGGAAATATCTTCCGTGCAAAACTGGAAAGAAGCTTTCTGAGAAACTGCTCTGTGTTCTGTTAATTCATCTCACAGAGTTACATCTTTCCCTTCAAGAAGACTTTCGCTAAGGCTGTTCTTGTGGAATTGGCAAAGGGATATTTGGAAGCCCATAGAGGGCTATGGTGAAAAAGGAAATATCTTCCGCTCAAAACTGGAAAGAAGCTTTCTGAGAAACTGCTCTGTGTTCTGTGAATTCATCTCACAGAGTTACATCTTTCCCTTCAAGAAGCCTTTCGCTCAGGCTGTTCTTGTGGAATTGCCAAGGGATATTTGGAAGCCCATAGAGGGCTATGGTGAAAAAGGAAATATCTTCCCCTGAAAACTGGAAAGAAGCTTTCTGAGAAACTGCTCTGTGTTCTGTTAATTCATCTCACAGAGTTACATCTTTCCCTTCAAGAAGGCTTTCGCTAAGGCTGTTCTTGTGGAATTGGCAAAGGGTTATTTGGAAGCCCATAGAGGGCTATGGTGAAAAAGGAAATATCTTCCGTTCAAAACTGGAAAGAAGCTTTCAGAGAAACTGCTCTGTGTTCTGTTAATTCATCTCAAAGAGTTACATCTTTCCCTTCAAAAAGCCTTTCGCTAAGGCTGTTCTTGTGGAATTGGCAAAGGGATATTTGGAAGCCCATAGAGGGCTATGGTGAAAAAGGAAATATCTTCCGTGCAAAACTGGAAAGAAGCTTTCTCAGAAACTGCTCTGTGTTCTGCGAATTCATCTCACAGAGTTACATCTTTCCCTTCAAGAAGCCTTTCGCTAAGTCTGTTCTTGTGGAATTGGCAAAGGGATATTTGTAAACCCTTAGAGGGCTATGGTGAAAAGGGAAATATCTTCCGTTCAAAACTGGAAAGAAGCTTTCTGAGAAACTTCTCTGTGTTCTCTTAATTCATCTCACAGAGTTACATGTTTCCCTTCAAGAAGCCTGTCGCTAAGGCTGTTCTTGTGGAATTCGCAAAGGGATATTTGGAAGCCTATAGAGGGCTATGGTGAAAAAGGAAATATCTTCCGTTCAAAACTGGAAAGAAGCTTTCTGAGAAACTGCTCTGTGTTCTGTGAATTCATCTCACAGAGTTACATGTTTCCCTTCAAGAAGACTTTCACTAAGGCTGTTCTTGTGGAATTGGCAAAGGGATATTTGGAAGCCCATAGAGAGCTATGGTGAAAAAGGAAATATCTTCCCCTGAAAACTGGAAAGAAGCTTTCTGAGAAACTGCTCTGTGTTCTGTTAATTCATCTCACAGAGTTACATCTTTCCCTTCAAGAAGACTTCTGCTAAGGCTGTACTTGTGGAATTGGCAAAGGGATATTTGGAAGCCCATAGAGGGCTATGGTGACAAATTAAATATCTTCCGTTCAAAACTGGAAGGAAGCTTTCTGAGAAACTGCTCTGTGTTCTGTGAATTCATCTCACAGAGTTACATCTTTCCCTTCAAGAAGCCTTTCGCTAAGGCTGTTCTTGAGGAATTGGCAAAGGGATATTTGGAAGCCCATAGAGGGCTATGGTGAAAAAGGAAATATCTTCCGCTGAAAACTGGAAAGAAGCTTTCTGAGAAACTGCTCTGTGTTCTGTTAATTCATCTCAGAGAGTTACATCTTTCCCTTCAAGAAGCCTTTCGCTAAGGCTGTTATTGTGGAATTGGCAAAGGGATATTTGGAAGCCCATAGAGGGCTATGGTGAAAAAGGAAATATCTTCCGCTGAAAACTGGAAAGAAGCTTTCTGAGAAACTGCTCTGTGTTCTTTTAATTCATCTCACAGAATTACATCTTTCCCTTCAAGAAGCCTTTCGCTAAGGCTGTTCTTGTGGAATTGGCAAAGGGATATTTGGAAGCCCATAGACGGCTATGGTGAAAAAGGAAATATCTTCCGTTCAAAACTGGAAAGAAGCTTTCTGAGAAACTCCTCTGTGTTCTGTTAATTCATCTCACAGAGTTACATCTTTCCCTTCAAGAAGCCTTTCGCTAAGGCGGTTCTTGTGGAATTGGCAAGGGGATATTTGGAAGCCCATAGAGGGCTATGGTGAAAAAGGAAATATCTTCCGTTCAAAACTGGAAAGAAGCTTTCTGAGAAACTGCTCTGTGTTCTGTGAATTCATCTCACAGAGTTACATATTTCCCTTCAAGAAGCCTTTCGCTAAGGCTGTTCTTGTGGAATTGGCAAAGGGTTATTTGGAAGCCCATAGAGGGCTATTTTGAAAAAGGAAATATCTTCCGTTCAAAACTGGAAAGAAGCTTTCTGAGAAACTGCTCTGTGTTCTGTTAATTCATCTCACAGAGTTACATCTTTCCCTTCAAGAAGCCTTTCGCTAAGGCTGTTCTTGTGGAATTGGGAAAGGGATATTTGGAAGCCCATAGAGGGCTCTGGTGAAAAAGGAAATATCTTCCGTTCAAAACTGGAAAGAAGCTTTCTGAGAAACTGCTCTGTGTTCTGTTAAATCATCTCACATAGTTACATCTTTCCCTTCAAGAAGCCCTTCGCTAAGGCTGTTCTTCTGGAATTGGCAAAGTGATATTTGGAAGCCCTTAGAGGGCTATGGTGAAAAAGGAAATATCTTCCGTTCAAAACTGGAAAGAAGCTTTCTGAGAAACTGCTCTGTGTTCTGTGAATTCATCTCACAGAGTTACATCTTTCCCTTCAAGAAGCCTTTCGCTAAGGCTGTTATTATGGAATTGGCATAGTGATATTTGGAAGCCCATAGAGGGCTATGGTGAAAAAGGAAATATCTTCCGTTCAAAACTGGAAAGAAGCTTTCTGAGTAACTGCTCTGTGTTCTCTTAATTCATCTCACAGAGTTACATCTTTCCCTTCAAGAAGCCTTTCGCTAAGGCTGTTATTGTGGAATTGGCAAAGGGATATTTGGAAGCCCATAGAGGGCTATGGTGAAAAAGGAAATATCTTCCGTTCAAAACTGGAAAGAAGCTTTCTGAGAAACTGCTCTGTGTTCTGTTAATTCATCTCACCGAGTTACATCTTTCCCTTCAAGAAGACTTTCACTAAGGCTGTTCTTGTGGAATTGGCAAAGGGATATTTGGAAGCCCATAGAGGCCTATGCTGAAAAAGGAAATATCTTCCGCTGAAAACTGGAAAGAATCTTTCTGAGAAACTGCTCTGTGTTCTGTGAATTCATCTCACAGAGTTACATCTTTCCCTTCAAGAAGCCTTTCGCTCAGGCTGTTCTTGTGGAATTGGCAAAGGGATATTTGGAAGCCCATAGAGGGCCATGGTGAAAAAGGAAATATCTTCCGTTCAAAACTGGAAAGAAGCTTTCTGAGAAACTGCTCTGTGTTCTCTTAATTCATCTCACAGAGTTACATGTTTCCCTTCAAGAAGCCTTTCGCTAAGGCTGTTTTTGTGGAATTGGCAAAGGGTTATTTGGAAGCCCATAGAGGGCTATGGTGAAAAAGGAAATATCTTCCCCTGAAAACTGGAAAGAAGCTTTCTGAGAAACTGCTCTGTGTTCTGTGAATTCATCTCACAGAGTTACATCTTTCCCTTCAAGAAGCCTTTCGCTAAGGCTGTTCTCGTGGAATTGGCAAAGGGATATTTGGAAGCCCATAGAGTGCTATGGTGAAAAAGGAAATATCTTCCCCTGAAAACTGGAAAGAAGCTTTCTGAGAAACTGCTCTGTGTTCTGTGAATTCATCTCACAGAGTTACATCTTTCCCTTCAAGAAGCCTTTCGCTAAGGCTGTTCTTGTGGAATTGGCAAAGGGTTATTTGGAAGCCCATAGAGTGCTATGGTGAAAAAGGAAATATCTTTAGCTGAAAACTGGAAAGAAGCTTTCTGAGAAACTGCTCTGTGTTCTGTTAATTCCTCTCACAGAGTTACATCTTTCCCTTCAAGAAGCCTTTCGCTAAGGCTGTTCTTTTGGAATTGGCAAAGGGATATTTGGAAGCCCATAGAGGGCTATGGTGAAAAAGGAAATATCTTCCGTTCAAAACTGGAAAGAAGCTTTCTGAGAAACTTCTCTGCGTTCCGTTAATTCATCTCACAGAGTTACATCTTTGCCTTGAAGAAGCCTTTCTCTAAGGCTGTTCTTGTGGAATTGGCAAAGGGATATTTGGAAGCCCATAGAGGGCTATGGTGAAAAAGGAAATATCTTCCGCTCAAAACTGGAAAGAAGCTTTCTGAGAAACTGCTCTGTGTTCTGTTAATTCATCTCACAGAGTTACATCTTTCCCTTCAAGAAGCCCTTCGCTAAGGCTGTTCTTGTGGAATTGTCAAACTGATATTTGGAAGCCCATAGAGGGCTATGGTGAAAAAGGAAATATCTTCCGTTCAAAACTGGAAAGAAGCTTTCTGAAAAACTGCTCTGTGTTCTGTTAATTCATCTCACAGAGTTACATCTTTCCCTTCAAGAAGCCTTTCGCTAAGGCTGTTATTATGGAATTGGCACAGTGATATTTGGAAGCCCATAGAGGGCTATGGTGAAAAAGGAAATATCTTCCTTTCAAAACTGGAAAGAAGCTTTCTGAGTAACTGCTCTGTGTTCTCTTAATTCATCTCACAGAGTTACATCTTTCCCTTCAAGAAGCCTTTCGCTGAGCTGTTATTGTGGAATTGGCAAATGGATATTTGGAAGCCCTTAGAGGGCTATGGTGAAAAAGGAAATATCTTCCGCTCAAAACTGGAAAGAAGCTTTCTGAGAAACTGCTCTGTGTTCTGTGAATTCATCTCACAGAGTTACATCTTTCCCTTCAAGAAGCCTTTCGCTAAGGCTGTTCTTGTGGAATTGGCAAAGGGATATTTGGAAGCCCATAGAGGGCTATGGTGAAAAAGGAAATATCTTCCCCTGAAAACTGGAAAGAAGCTTTCTGAGAAACTGCTCTGTGTTCTGTTAATTCATCTCACAGAGTTACATCTTTCCCTTCAAGAAGGCTTTCGCTAAGGCTGTTCTTGTGGAATTGGCAAAGGGATATTTGGAAGCCCATAGAGGGCTATGGTGAAAAAGGAAATATCTTCCGTGCAAAACTGGAAAGAAGCTTTCTCAGAAACTGCTCTGTGTTCTGCGAATTCATCTCACAGAGTTACATCTTTCCCTTCAAGAAGCCTTTCGCTAAGTCTGTTCTTGTGGAATTGGCAAAGGGATATTTGTAAACCCTTAGAGGGCTATGGTGAAAAGGGAAATATCTTCCGTTCAAAACTGGAAAGAAGCTTTCTGAGAAACTTCTCTGTGTTCTCTTAATTTATCTCACAGAGTTACATGTTTCCCTTCAAGAAGCCTGTCGCTAAGGCTGTTCTTGTGGAATTCGCAAAGGGATATTTGGAAGCCTATAGAGGGCTATGGTGAAAAAGGAAATATCTTCCGTTCAAAACTGGAAAGAAGCTTTCTGAGAAACTGCTCTGTGTTCTGTGAATTCATCTCACAGAGTTACATGTTTCCCTTCAAGAAGACTTTCACTAAGGCTGTTCTTGTGGAATTGGCAAAGGGATATTTGGAAGCCCATAGAGGGCTATGGTGAAAAAGGAAATATCTTCCCCTGAAAACTGGAAAGAAGCTTTCTGAGAAACTGCTCTGTGTTCTGTTAATTCATCTCACAGAGTTACATCTTTCCCTTCAAGAAGACTTCTGCTAAGGCAGTACTTGTGGAATTGGCAAAGGGATATTTGGAAGCCCATAGAGGGCTATGGTGACAAATTAAATATCTTCCGTTCAAAACTGGAAAGAAGCTTTCTGAGAAACTGCTCTGTGTTCTGTGAATTCATCTCACAGAGTTACATCTTTCCCTTCAAGAAGCCTTTCGCTAAGGCTGTTCTTGAGGAATTGGCAAAGGGATATTTGGAAGCCCATAGAGGGCTATGGTGAAAAAGGAAATATCTTCCGCTGAAAACTGGAAAGAAGCTTTCTGAGAAACTGCTCTGTGTTCTGTTAATTCATCTCAGAGAGTTACATCTTTCCCTTCAAGAAGCCTTTCGCTAAGGCTGTTATTGTGGAATTGGCAAAGGGATATTTGGAAGCCCATAGAGGGCTATGGTGAAAAAGGAAATATCTTCCGCTGAAAACTGGAAAGAAGCTTTCTGAGAAACTGCTCTGTGTTCTTTTAATTCATCTCACAGAATTACATCTTTCCCTTCAAGAAGCCTTTCGCTAAGGCTGTTCTTGTGGAATTGGCAAAGGGATATTTGGAAGCCCATAGAAGGCTATGGTGAAAAAGGAAATATCTTCCGCTGAAAACTGGAAAGAAGCTTTCTGAGAAACTGCTCTGTGTTCTTTTAATTCATCTCACAGAGTTACATCTTTCCCTTCAAGAAGCCTTTCGCTAAGGCTGTTCTTGTGGAATTGGCAAAGGGATATTTGGAAGCCCATAGAGGGCTATGGTGAAAAAGGAAATATCTTCCGTTCAAAACTGGAAAGAAGCTTTCTGAGAAACTCCTCTGTGTTCTGTTAATTCATCTCACAGAGTTACATCTTTCCCTTCAAGAAGCCTTTCGCTAAGGCTGTTCTTGTGGAATTGGCAAGGGGATATTTGGAAGCCCATAGAGGGCTATGGTGAAAAAGGAAATACCTTCCGTTCAAAACTGGAAAGAAGCTTTCTGAGAAACTGCTCTGTGTTCTGTGAATTCATCTCACAGAGTTACATATTTCCCTTCAAGAAGCCTTTCGCTAAGGCTGTTCTTGTGGAATTGGCAAAGGGTTATTTGGAAGCCCATAGAGGGCTATGGTGAAAAAGGAAATATCTTCCGCTGAAAACTGGAAAGAAGCTTTCTGAGAAACTTCTCTGTGTTCTGTGAATTCATCTCACAGAGTTACATCTTTCCGTTCAAGAAGCCTTTCGCTCAGGCTGTTCTTGTGGAATTGGCAAAGGGATATTTGGAAGCCCTTAGAGGGCTGTGGTGAAAAAGGAAATATCTTCCGTTCAAAACTGGAAAGAAGCTTTCTGAGAAACTGCTCTGTGTTCTGTTAATTCATCTCACAGAGTTACATGTTTCCCTTCAAGAAGCCTTTCTCTAAAACTGTTCTTGTGGAATTGGCAAAGGGATATTTGGAAGCCCATAGAGGGCCATGGTGAAAAAGGAAATATCTTCCGTTCAAAACTGGAAAGAAGCTTTCTGAGAAACTGCTCTGTGTTCTCTTAATTCATCTCACAGAGTTACATGTTTCCCTTCAAAAAGCCTTTCGCTAAGGTTGTTCTTGTGGAATTGTCAAAGGGATATTTGGAAGCCCATAGAGGGCTATGGTGAGAAAGGAAATATCTTCCATTCAAAACTGGAAAGAATCTTTCTGAGAAACTGCTCTGTGTTCTGTGAATTCATCTCACAGAGTTACATCTTTCCCTTCAAGAAGCCTTTCGCTAAGGCTGTTCTTGTGGAATTGGCAAAGGGATATTTGTAAACCCTTTGAGGGCTATGGTGAAAAAGGAAATATCTTCCGTTCAAAACCGGAAAGAAGCTTTCTGAGAAACTGCTCTGTGTTCTCTTAATTCATCTCACAGAGTTACATGTTTCCCTTCAAGAAGCCTTTCGCTAAGGCTGTTCTTGTGGAATTGGCAAAGGGATATTTGGAAGCCTATAGAGGGCTATGGTGAAAAAGGAAATATCTTCCGTTCAAAACTGGAAAGAAGCTTTCTGAGAAACTGCTCTGTGTTCTGTGAATCCATCTCACAGAGTTACATCTTTCACTTGAAGAAGCCTTTCGCTAAGGCTGTTCTTGTGGAATTGGCAAAGGGATATTGGGAAGCCCATAGAGGGCTATGGTGAAAAAGGAAATATCTTCCCCTGAAAACTGGAAAGAAGCTTTCTGAGAAACTGCTCTGTGTTCTGTGAATTCATCTCACAGAGTTACATCTTTCCCTTCAAGAAGCCTTTCGCTAAGGCTGTTATTATGGAATTGGCATAGTGATATTTGGAAGCCCATAGAGGGCTATGGTGAAGAAGGAAATGTCTTCCGTTCAAAACTGGAAAGAAGCTTTCTGAGAAACTGCTCTGTGTTTTGTGAATTCATCTCACAGAGTTACATCTTTCCCTTCAAGAAGCCTTTCGCTAAGGCTGTTCTTGTGGAATTGGCAAAGGGATATTTGGAAGAACTTAGAGGGCTATGGTGAAACAGGAAATATCTTCCGCTGAAAACTGGAAAGAAGCTTTCTGAGAAACTGCTCTGTGTTCTGTTAATTCATCTCACAGAGTTACATCTTTCCCTTCAAGCAGCCTTTCGCTAAGGCTGTTCTTGTGGAATTATCAAAGGGATATTTGGAAGCCCATAGAGGGCTATGGTGACAAAGGAAATATCTTCCGTTCAAAACTGGAAAGAAGCTTTCTCAGAAACTGCTCTGTGTTCTGCGAATTCATCTCACAGAGTTACATCTTTCCCTTCAAGAAGCCTTTCGCTAAGTCTGTTCTTGTGGAAATGGCAAGGGGATATTTGTAAACCCTTAGAGGGCTATGGTGAAAAGGGAAATATCTTCCGTTCAAAGCTGGAAAGAAGCTTTCTGAGAAACTTCTCTGTGTTCTCTTAATTCATCTCACAGAGTTACATGTTTCCCTTCAAGAAGACTGTCGCTAAGGCTGTTCTTGTGGAATTCGCCAAGGGATATTTGGAAGCCTATAGAGGGCTATGGTGAAAAAGGAAATATCTTCCGTTCAAAACTGGAAAGAAGCTTTCTGAGAAACTGCTCTGTGTTCTGTGAATTCATCTCACAGAGTTACATGTTTCCCTTCAAGAAGACTTTCACTAAGGCTGTTCTTGTGGAATTGCAAAGGGATATTTGGAAGCCCATAGAGAGCTATGGTGAAAAAGGAAATATCTTCCCCTGAAAACTGGAAAGAAGCTTTCTGAGAAACTGCTCTGTGTTCTGTTAATTCATCTCACAGAGTTACATCTTTCCCTTCAAGAAGACTTCTGCTAAGGCTGTACTTGTGGAATTGGCAAAGGGATATTTGGAAGCCCATAGAGGGCTATGGTGACAAATTAAATATCTTCCGTTCAAAACTGGAAGGAAGCTTTCTGAGAAACTGCTCTGTGTTCTGTGAATTCATCTCACAGAGTTACATCTTTCCCTTCAAGAAGCCTTTCGCTAAGGCTGTTCTTGAGGAATTGGCAAAGGGATATTTGGAAGCCCATAGAGGGCTATGGTGAAAAAGGAAATATCTTCCGCTGAAAACTGGAAAGAAGCTTTCTGAGAAACTGCTCTGTGTTCTGTTAATTCATCTCAGAGAGTTACATCTTTCGCTTCAAGAAGCCTTTCGCTAAGGCTGTTATTGTGGAATTGGCAAAGGGATATTTGGAAGCCCATAGAGGGCTATGGTGAAAAAGGAAATATCTTCCGCTGAAAACTGGAAAGAAGCTTTCTGAGAAACTGCTCTGTGTTCTTTTAATTCATCTCACAGAATTACATCTTTCCCTTCAAGAAGCCTTTCGCTAAGGCTGTTCTTGTGGAATTGGCAAAGGGATATTTGGAAGCCCATAGACGGCTATGGTGAAAAAGGAAATATCTTCCGTTCAAAACTGGAAAGAAGCTTTCTGAGAAACTCCTCTGTGTTCTGTTAATTCATCTCACAGAGTTACATCTTTCCCTTCAAGAAGCCTTTCGCTAAGGCTGTTCTTGTGGAATTGTCAAACTGATATTTGGAAGCCCATAGAGGGCTATGGTGAAAAAGGAAATATCTTCCGTGCAAAACTGGAAAGAAGCTTTCTCAGAAACTGCTCTGTGTTCTGCGAATTCATCTCACAGAGTTACATCTTTCCCTTCAAGAAGCCTTTCGCTAAGGCTGTTCTTGTGGAATTGGCAAAGGGTTATTTGCAAGCCCATAGAGGGCTATTTTGAAAAAGGAAATATCTTCCTTTCAAAACTGGAAAGAAGCTTTCTGAGAAACTGCTCTGTGTTCTGTTAATTCATCTCACAGAGTTACATGTTTCGCTTCAAGAAGCCTTTCGCTAAAGCTGTTCTTGTGGAATTGGCAAAGGGATATTTGGAAGCCCATAGAGGGCTATGGTGAAAAAGGAAATATCTTCCGCTCAAAACTGGAAAGAAGCTTTCTGAGAAACTGCTCTGTGTTCTGTGAATTCATCTCACAGAGTTACATCTTTCCCTTCAAGAAGCCTTTCGCTCAGGCTGTTCTTGTGGAATTGCCAAGGGATATTTGGAAGCCCATAGAGGGCTATGGTGAAAAAGGAAATATCTTCCCCTGAAAACTGGAAAGAAGCTTTCTGAGAAACTGCTCTGTGTTCTGTTAATTCATCTCACAGAGTTACATCTTTCCCTTCAAGAAGACTTTCGCTAAGGCTGTTCTTGTGGAATTGGCAAAGGGTTATTTGGAAGCCCATAGAGGGCTATGGTGAAAAAGGAAATATCTTCCGTTCAAAACTGGAAAGAAGCTTTCAGAGAAACTGCTCTGTGTTCTGTTAATTCATCTCAAAGAGTTACATCTTTCCCTTCAAAAAGCCTTTCGCTAAGGCTGTTCTTGTGGAATTGGCAAAGGGATATTTGGAAGCCCATAGAGGGCTATGGTGAAAAAGGAAATATCTTCCGTGCAAAACTGGAAAGAAGCTTTCTCAGAAACTGCTCTGTGTTCTGCGAATTCATCTCACAGAGTTACATCTTTCCCTTCAAGAAGCCTTTCGCTAAGTCTGTTCTTGTGGAATTGGCAAAGGGATATTTGTAAACCCTTAGAGGGCTATGGTGAAAAGGGAAATATCTTCCGTTCAAAACTGGAAAGAAGCTTTCTGAGAAACTTCTCTGAGTTCTCTTAATTCATCTCACAGAGTTACATGTTTCCCTTCAAGAAGCCTGTCGCTAAGGCTGTTCTTGTGGAATTCGCAAAGGGATATTTGGAAGCCTATAGAGGGCTATGGTGAAAAAGGAAATATCTTCCGTTCAAAACTGGAAAGAAGCTTTCTGAGAAACTGCTCTGTGTTCTGTGAATTCATCTCACAGAGTTACATGTTTCCCTTCAAGAAGACTTTCACTAAGGCTGTTCTTGTGGAATTGGCAAAGGGATATTTGGAAGCCCATAGAGAGCTATGGTGAAAAAGGAAATATCTTCCCCTGAAAACTGGAAAGAAG
This sequence comes from Chlorocebus sabaeus, assembly GCF_047675955.1. Classification (NCBI taxonomy): domain Eukaryota; kingdom Metazoa; phylum Chordata; class Mammalia; order Primates; family Cercopithecidae; genus Chlorocebus; species Chlorocebus sabaeus. The sequence continues at coordinate 4,368 of NW_027327056.1, read as the reverse complement.
CTTTCTGAGAAACTGCTCTGTGTTCTGTTAATTCATCTCACAGAGTTACATCTTTCCCTTCAAGAAGACTTCTGCTAAGGCTGTACTTGTGGAATTGGCAAAGGGATATTTGGAAGCCCATAGAGGGCTATGGTGACAAATTAAATATCTTCCGTTCAAAACTGGAAGGAAGCTTTCTGAGAAACTGCTCTGTGTTCTGTGAATTCATCTCACAGAGTTACATCTTTCCCTTCAAGAAGCCTTTCGCTAAGGCTGTTCTTGAGGAATTGGCAAAGGGATATTTGGAAGCCCATAGAGGGCTATGGTGAAAAAGGAAATATCTTCCGCTGAAAACTGGAAAGAAGCTTTCTGAGAAACTGCTCTGTGTTCTGTTAATTCATCTCAGAGAGTTACATCTTTCCCTTCAAGAAGCCTTTCGCTAAGGCTGTTATTGTGGAATTGGCAAAGGGATATTTGGAAGCCCATAGAGGGCTATGGTGAAAAAGGAAATATCTTCCGCTGAAAACTGGAAAGAAGCTTTCTGAGAAACTGCTCTGTGTTCTTTTAATTCATCTCACAGAATTACATCTTTCCCTTCAAGAAGCCTTTCGCTAAGGCTGTTCTTGTGGAATTGGCAAAGGGATATTTGGAAGCCCATAGAGGGCTATGGTGAAAAAGGAAATATCTTCCGTTCAAAACTGGAAGGAAGCTTTCTGAGAAACTGCTCTGTGTTCTGTTAATTCATCTCACAGTGTTACATCTTTCCCTTCAAGAAGCCTTTCGCTAAGGCTGTTCTTGTGGAATTGGGAAAGGGATATTTGGAAGCCCATAGAGGGCTCTGGTGAAAAAGGAAATATCTTCCGTTCAAAACTGGAAAGAAGCTTTCTGAGAAACTGCTCTGTGTTCTGTTAAATCATCTCACAGAGTTACATCTTTCCCTTCAAGAAGCCCTTCGCTAAGGCTGTTCTTGTGGAATTGGCAAAGTGATATTTGGAAGCCCATAGAGGGCTATGGTGAAAAAGGAAATATCTTCCGTTCAAAACTGGAAAGAAGCTTTCTGAGAAACTGCTCTGTGTTCTGTGAATTCATCTCACAGAGTTACATCTTTCCCTTCAAGAAGCCTTTCGCTAAGGCTGTTATTATGGAATTGGCATAGTGATATTTGGAAGCCCATAGAGGGCTATGGTGAAAAAGGAAATATCTTCCGTTCAAAACTGGAAAGAAGCTTTCTGAGTAACTGCTCTGTGTTCTCTTAATTCATCTCACAGAGTTACATCTTTCCCTTCAAGAAGCCTTTCGCTAAGGCTGTTATTGTGGAATTGGCAAAGGGATATTTGGAAGCCCATAGAGGGCTATGGTGAAAAAGGAAATATCTTCCGTTCAAAACTGGAAAGAAGCTTTCTGAGAAACTGCTCTGTGTTCTGTTAATTCATCTCACCGAGTTACATCTTTCCCTTCAAGAAGACTTTCGCTAAGGCTGTTCTTGTGGAATTGGCAAAGGGATATTTGGAAGCCCATAGAGGCCTATGCTGAAAAAGGAAATATCTTCCGCTCAAAACTGGAAAGAATCTTTCTGAGAAACTGCTCTGTGTTCTGTGAATTCATCTCACAGAGTTACATCTTTCCCTTCAAGAAGCCTTTCGCTCAGGCTGTTCTTGTGGAATTGGCAAAGGGATATTTGGAAGCCCATAGAGGGCCATGGTGAAAAAGGAAATATCTTCCGTTCAAAACTGGAAAGAAGCTTTCTGAGAAACTGCTCTGTGTTCTCTTAATTCATCTCACAGAGTTACATGTTTCCCTTCAAGAAGCCTTTCGCTAAGGCTGTTCTTGTGGAATTGGCAAAGGGTTATTTGGAAGCCCATAGAGGGCTATGGTGAAAAAGGAAATATCTCCCCCTGAAAACTGGAAAGAAGCTTTCTGAGAAACTGCTCTGTGTTCTGTGAATTCATCTCACAGAGTTACATCTTTCCCTTCAAGAAGCCTTTCGCTAAGGCTGTTCTCGTGGAATTGGCAAAGGGATATTTCGAAGCCCATAGAGTGCTATGGTGAAAAAGGAAATATCTTCCCCTGAAAACTGGAAAGAAGCTTTCTGAGAAACTGCTCTGTGTTCTGTGAATTCATCTCACAGAGTTACATCTTTCCCTTCAAGAAGCCTTTCGCTAAGGCTGTTCTTGTGGAATTGGCAAAGGGTTATTTGGAAGCCCATAGAGTGCTATGGTGAAAAAGGAAATATCTTTAGCTGAAAACTGGAAAGAAGCTTTCTGAGAAACTGCTCTGTGTTCTGTTAATTCATCTCACAGAGTTACATCTTTCCCTTCAAGAAGCCTTTCGCTAAGGCTGTTCTTTTGGAATTGGCAAAGGGATATTTGGAAGCCCATAGAGGGCTATGGTGAAAAAGGAAATATCTTCCGTGCAAAACTGGAAAGAAGCTTTCTGAGAAACTGCTCTGTGTTCTGTTAATTCATCTCACAGAGTTACATCTTTCCCTTCAAGAAGACTTTCGCTAAGGCTGTTCTTGTGGAATTGGCAAAGGGATATTTGGAAGCCCATAGAGGGCTATGGTGAAAAAGGAAATATCTTCCGCTCAAAACTGGAAAGAAGCTTTCTGAGAAACTGCTCTGTGTTCTGTGAATTCATCTCACAGAGTTACATCTTTCCCTTCAAGAAGCCTTTCGCTCAGGCTGTTCTTGTGGAATTGCCAAGGGATATTTGGAAGCCCATAGAGGGCTATGGTGAAAAAGGAAATATCTTCCCCTGAAAACTGGAAAGAAGCTTTCTGAGAAACTGCTCTGTGTTCTGTTAATTCATCTCACAGAGTTACATCTTTCCCTTCAAGAAGGCTTTCGCTAAGGCTGTTCTTGTGGAATTGGCAAAGGGTTATTTGGAAGCCCATAGAGGGCTATGGTGAAAAAGGAAATATCTTCCGTTCAAAACTGGAAAGAAGCTTTCAGAGAAACTGCTCTGTGTTCTGTTAATTCATCTCAAAGAGTTACATCTTTCCCTTCAAAAAGCCTTTCGCTAAGGCTGTTCTTGTGGAATTGGCAAAGGGATATTTGGAAGCCCATAGAGGGCTATGGTGAAAAAGGAAATATCTTCCGTGCAAAACTGGAAAGAAGCTTTCTCAGAAACTGCTCTGTGTTCTGCGAATTCATCTCACAGAGTTACATCTTTCCCTTCAAGAAGCCTTTCGCTAAGTCTGTTCTTGTGGAATTGGCAAAGGGATATTTGTAAACCCTTAGAGGGCTATGGTGAAAAGGGAAATATCTTCCGTTCAAAACTGGAAAGAAGCTTTCTGAGAAACTTCTCTGTGTTCTCTTAATTCATCTCACAGAGTTACATGTTTCCCTTCAAGAAGCCTGTCGCTAAGGCTGTTCTTGTGGAATTCGCAAAGGGATATTTGGAAGCCTATAGAGGGCTATGGTGAAAAAGGAAATATCTTCCGTTCAAAACTGGAAAGAAGCTTTCTGAGAAACTGCTCTGTGTTCTGTGAATTCATCTCACAGAGTTACATGTTTCCCTTCAAGAAGACTTTCACTAAGGCTGTTCTTGTGGAATTGGCAAAGGGATATTTGGAAGCCCATAGAGAGCTATGGTGAAAAAGGAAATATCTTCCCCTGAAAACTGGAAAGAAGCTTTCTGAGAAACTGCTCTGTGTTCTGTTAATTCATCTCACAGAGTTACATCTTTCCCTTCAAGAAGACTTCTGCTAAGGCTGTACTTGTGGAATTGGCAAAGGGATATTTGGAAGCCCATAGAGGGCTATGGTGACAAATTAAATATCTTCCGTTCAAAACTGGAAGGAAGCTTTCTGAGAAACTGCTCTGTGTTCTGTGAATTCATCTCACAGAGTTACATCTTTCCCTTCAAGAAGCCTTTCGCTAAGGCTGTTCTTGAGGAATTGGCAAAGGGATATTTGGAAGCCCATAGAGGGCTATGGTGAAAAAGGAAATATCTTCCGCTGAAAACTGGAAAGAAGCTTTCTGAGAAACTGCTCTGTGTTCTGTTAATTCATCTCAGAGAGTTACATCTTTCCCTTCAAGAAGCCTTTCGCTAAGGCTGTTATTGTGGAATTGGCAAAGGGATATTTGGAAGCCCATAGAGGGCTATGGTGAAAAAGGAAATATCTTCCGCTGAAAACTGGAAAGAAGCTTTCTGAGAAACTGCTCTGTGTTCTTTTAATTCATCTCACAGAATTACATCTTTCCCTTCAAGAAGCCTTTCGCTAAGGCTGTTCTTGTGGAATTGGCAAAGGGATATTTGGAAGCCCATAGACGGCTATGGTGAAAAAGGAAATATCTTCCGTTCAAAACTGGAAAGAAGCTTTCTGAGAAACTCCTCTGTGTTCTGTTAATTCATCTCACAGAGTTACATCTTTCCCTTCAAGAAGCC
>NW_027327055.1:0-22995 GCF_047675955.1 Chlorocebus sabaeus | reverse complement strand
AAAAGGAAATATCTTCCGTTCAAAACTGGAAAGAAGCTTTCTGAGAAACTGCTCTGTGTTCTGTTAATTCATCTCACAGAGTTACATCTTTCCCTTCAAGAAGCCTTTCGCTAAGGCTGTTCTTGTGGAATTGGCAAAGGGATATTTGGAAGCCCATAGAGGGCTACGGTGAAAAAGGAAATATCTTCCGTTCAAAACTGGAAAGAAGCTTTCTGAGAAACTGCTCTGTGTTCTGTTAATTCATCTCACAGAGTTACATCTTTCCCTTCAAGAAGCCTTTCGCTAAGGCTGTTCTTGTGGAATTGGCAAAGGGATATTTGGAAGCCCATAGAGGGCTATTGTGAAAAAGGAAATATCTTCCGTTCAAAACTGGAAAGAAGCTTTCTGAGAAACTGCTCTGTGTTCTGTTAATTCATCTCACAGAGTTACATCTTTCCCTTCAAGAAGCCTTTCGCTAAGGCTGTTCTTGTGGAATTGGCAAAGGGATATTTGGAAGCCCATAGAGGGCTATGGTGAAAAACGAAATATCTTCCGTTCAAAACTGGAAAGAAGCTTTCTGAGAAACTGCTCTGTGTTCTGTTAATTCATCTCACAGAGTTACATCTTTCCCTTCAAGAAGCCTTTCGCTAAGGCTGTTCTTGTGGAATTGGCAAAGGGATATTTGGAAGCCCATAGAGGGCTATGGTGAAAAAGGAAATATCTTCCGTTCAAAACTGGAAAGAAGCTTTCTGAGAAACTGCTCTGTGTTCTGTTAATTCATCTCACAGAGTTACATCTTTCCCTTCAAGAAGCCTTTCGCTAAGGCTGTTCTTGTGGAATTGGCAAAGGGATATTTGGAAGCCCATAGAGGGCTATGGTGAAAAAGGAAATATCTTCCGTTCAAAACTGGAAAGAAGCTTTCTGAGAAACTGCTCTGTGTTCTGTTAATTCATCTCACAGAGTTACATCTTTCCCTTCAAGAAGCCTTTCGCTAAGGCTGTTCTTGTGGAATTGGCAAAGGGATATTTGGAAGCCCATAGAGGGCTATGGTGAAAAAGGAAATATCTTCCGTTCAAAACTGGAAAGAAGCTTTCTGAGAAACTGCTCTGTGTTCTGTTAATTCATCTCACAGAGTTACATCTTTCCCTTCAAGAAGCCTTTCGCTAAGGCTGTTCTTGTGGAATTGGCAAAGGGATATTTGGAAGCCCATAGAGGGCTACGGTGAAAAAGGAAATATCTTCCGTTCAAAACTGGAAAGAAGCTTTCTGAGAAACTGCTCTGTGTTCTGTTAATTCATCTCACAGAGTTACATCTTTCCCTTCAAGAAGCCTTTCGCTAAGGCTGTTCTTGTGGAATTGGCAAAGGGATATTTGGAAGCCCATAGAGGGCTATGGTGAAAAAGGAAATATCTTCCGTTCAAAACTGGAAAGAAGCTTTCTGAGAAACTGCTCTGTGTTCTGTTAATTCATCTCACAGAGTTACATCTTTCCCTTCAAGAAGCCTTTCGCTAAGGCTGTTCTTGTGGAATTGGCAAAGGGATATTTGGAAGCCCATAGAGGGCTATGGTGAAAAAGGAAATATCTTCCGTTCAAAACTGGAAAGAAGCTTTCTGAGAAACTGCTCTGTGTTCTGTTAATTCATCTCACAGAGTTACATCTTTCCCTTCAAGAAGCCTTTCGCTAAGGCTGTCCTTGTGGAATTGGCAAAGGGATATTTGGAAGCCCATAGAGGGCTATGGTGAAAAAGGAAAAATCTTCCGTTCAAAACTGGAAAGAAGCTTTCTGAGAAACTGCTCTGTGTTCTGTTAATTCATCTCACAGAGTTACATCTTTCCCTTCAAGAAGCCTTTCGCTAAGGCTGTTCTTGTGGAATTGGCAAAGGGATATTTGGAAGCCCATAGAGGGCTATGGTGAAAAAGGAAATATCTTCCGTTCAAAACTGGAAAGAAGCTTTCTGAGAAACTGCTCTGTGTTCTGTTAATTCATCTCACAGAGTTACATCTTTCCCTTCAAGAAGCCTTTCGCTAAGACTGTTCTTGTGGAATTGGCAAAGGGATATTTGGAAGCCCATAGAGGGCTATGGTGAAAAAGGAAATATCTTCCGTTCCAAACTGGAAAGAAGCTTTCTGAGAAACTGCTCTGTGTTCTGTTAATTCATCTCACAGAGTTACATCTTTCCCTTCAAGAAGCCTTTCGCTAAGGCTGTTCTTGTGGAATTGGCAAAGGGATATTTGGAAGCCCATAGAGGGCTACGGTGAAAAAGGAAATATCTTCCGTTCAAAACTGGAAAGAAGCTTTCTGAGAAACTGCTCTGTGTTCTGTTAATTCATCTCACAGAGTTACATCTTTCCCTTCAAGAAGCCTTTCGCTAAGGCTGTTCTTGTGGAATTGGCAAAGGGATATTTGGAAGCCCATAGAGGGCTATGGTGAAAAAGGAAATATCTTCCGTTCAAAACTGGAAAGAAGCTTTCTGAGAAACTGCTCTGTGTTCTGTTAATTCATCTCACAGAGTTACATCTTTCCCTTCAAGAAGCCTTTCGCTAAGGCTGTTCTTGTGGAATTGGCAAAGGGATATTTGGAAGCCCATAGAGGGCTATGGTGAAAAAGGAAATATCTTCCGTTCAAAACTGGAAAGAAGCTTTCTGAGAAACTGCTCTGTGTTCTGTTAATTCATCTCACAGAGTTACATCTTTCCCTTCAAGAAGCCTTTCGCTAAGGCTGTTCTTGTGGAATTGGCAAAGGGATATTTGGAAGCCCATAGAGGGCTATGGTGAAAAAGGAAATATCTTCCGTTCAAAACTGGAAAGAAGCTTTCTGAGAAACTGCTCTGTGTTCTGTGAATTCATCTCACAGAGTTACATCTTTCCCTTCAAGAAGCCTTTCGCTAAGGCTGTTCTTGTGGAATTGGCAAAGGGATATTTGGAAGCCCATAGAGGGCTATGGTGAAAAAGGAAATATCTTCCGTTCAAAACTGGAAAGAAGCTTTCTGAGAAAACTGCTCTGTGTTCTGTTAATTCATCTCACAGAGTTACATCTTTCCCTTCAAGAAGCCTTTCGCTAAGGCTGTTCTTGTGGAATTGGCAAAGGGATATTTGGAAGCCCATAGAGGGCTATGGTGAAAAAGGAAATATCTTCCGTTCAAAACTGGAAAGAAGCTTTCTGAGAAACTGCTCTGTGTTCTGTTAATTCATCTCACAGAGTTACATCTTTCCCTTCAAGAAGCCTTTCGCTAAGGCTGTTCTTGTGGAATTGGCAAAGGGATATTTGGAAGCCCATAGAGGGCTACGGTGAAAAAGGAAATATCTTCCGTTCAAAACTGGAAAGAAGCTTTCTGAGAAACTGCTCTGTGTTCTGTTAATTCATCTCACAGAGTTACATCTTTCCCTTCAAGAAGCCTTTCGCTAAGGCTGTTCTTGTGGAATTGGCAAAGGGATATTTGGAAGCCCATAGAGGGCTATGGTGAAAAAGGAAATATCTTCCGTTCAAAACTGGAAAGAAGCTTTCTGAGAAACTGCTCTGTGTTCTGTTAATTCATCTCACAGAGTTACATCTTTCCCTTCAAGAAGCCTTTCGCTAAGGCTGTTCTTGTGGAATTGGCAAAGGGATATTTGGAAGCCCATAGAGGGCTATGGTGAAAAAGGAAATATCTTCCGTTCAAAACTGGAAAGAAGCTTTCTGAGAAACTGCTCTGTGTTCTGTTAATTCATCTCACAGAGTTACATCTTTCCCTTCAAGAAGCCTTTCGCTAAGGCTGTCCTTGTGGAATTGGCAAAGGGATATTTGGAAGCCCATAGAGGGCTATGGTGAAAAAGGAAATATCTTCCGTTCAAAACTGGAAAGAAGCTTTCTGAGAAACTGCTCTGTGTTCTGTTAATTCATCTCACAGAGTTACATCTTTCCCTTCAAGAAGCCTTTCGCTAAGGCTGTTCTTGTGGAATTGGCAAAGGGATATTTGGAAGCCCATAGAGGGCTATGGTGAAAAAGGAAATATCTTCCGTTCAAAACTGGAAAGAAGCTTTCTGAGAAACTGCTCTGTGTTCTGTTAATTCATCTCACAGAGTTACATCTTTCCCTTCAAGAAGCCTTTCGCTAAGGCTGTTCTTGTGGAATTGGCAAAGGGATATTTGGAAGCCCATAGAGGGCTATGGTGAAAAAGGAAATATCTTCCGTTCCAAACTGGAAAGAAGCTTTCTGAGAAACTGCTCTGTGTTCTGTTAATTCATCTCACAGAGTTACATCTTTCCCTTCAAGAAGCCTTTCGCTAAGGCTGTTCTTGTGGAATTGGCAAAGGGATATTTGGAAGCCCATAGAGGGCTATGGTGAAAAAGGAAATATCTTCCGTTCAAAACTGGAAAGAAGCTTTCTGAGAAACTGCTCTGTGTTCTGTTAATTCATCTCACAGAGTTACATCTTTCCCTTCAAGAAGCCTTTCGCTAAGGCTGTTCTTGTGGAGTTGGCAAAGGGATACTTGGAAGCCCATAGAGGGCTATGGTGAAAAAGGAAATATCTTCCGTTCAAAACTGGAAAGAAGCTTTCTGAGAAACTGCTCTGTGTTCTGTTAATTCATCTCACAGAGTTACATCTTTCCCTTCAAGAAGCCTTTCGCTAAGGCTGTTCTTGTGGAATTGGCAAAGGGATATTTGGAAGCCCATAGAGGGCTATGGTGAAAAAGGAAATATCTTCCGTTCAAAACTGGAAAGAAGCTTTCTGAGAAACTGCTCTGTGTTCTGTTAATTCATCTCACAGAGTTACATCTTTCCCTTCAAGAAGCCTTTCGCTAAGGCTGTTCTTGTGGAATTGGCAAAGGGATATTTGGAAGCCCATAGAGGGCTATGGTGAAAAAGGAAATATCTTCCGTTCAAAACTGGAAAGAAGCTTTCTGAGAAACTGCTCTGTGTTCTGTGAATTCATCTCACAGAGTTACATCTTTCCCTTCAAGAAGCCTTTCGCTAAGGCTGTTCTTGTGGAATTGGCAAAGGGATATTTGGAAGCCCATAGAGGGCTATGGTGAAAAAGGAAATATCTTCCGTTCAAAACTGGAAAGAAGCTTTCTGAGAAACTGCTCTGTGTTCTGTTAATTCATCTCACAGAGTTACATCTTTCCCTTCAAGAAGCCTTTCGCTAAGGCTGTTCTTGTGGAATTGGCAAAGGGATATTTGGAAGCCCATAGAGGGCTATGGTGAAAAAGGAAATATCTTCCGTTCAAAACTGGAAAGAAGCTTTCTGAGAAACTGCTCTGTGTTCTGTTAATTCATCTCACAGAGTTACATCTTTCCCTTCAAGAAGCCTTTCGCTAAGGCTGTTCTTGTGGAATTGGCAAAGGGATATTTGGAAGCCCATAGAGGGCTATGGTGAAAAAGGAAATATCTTCCGTTCAAAACTGGAAAGAAGCTTTCTGAGAAACTGCTCTGTGTTCTGTTAATTCATCTCACAGAGTTACATCTTTCCCTTCAAGAAGCCTTTCGCTAAGGCTGTTCTTGTGGAATTGGCAAAGGGATATTTGGAAGCCCATAGAGGGCTATGGTGAAAAAGGAAATATCTTCCGTTCAAAACTGGAAAGAAGCTTTCTGAGAAACTGCTCTGTGTTCTGTTAATTCATCTCACAGAGTTACATCTTTCCCTTCAAGAAGCCTTTCGCTAAGGCTGTTCTTGTGGAGTTGGCAAAGGGATATTTGGAAGCCCATAGAGGGCTATGGTGAAAAAGGAAATATCTTCCGTTCAAAACTGGAAAGAAGCTTTCTGAGAAACTGCTCTGTGTTCTGTTAATTCATCTCACAGAGTTACATCTTTCCCTTCAAGAAGCCTTTCGCTAAGGCTGTTCTTGTGGAATTGGCAAAGGGATATTTGGAAGCCCATAGAGGGCTACGGTGAAAAAGGAAATATCTTCCGTTCAAAACTGGAAAGAAGCTTTCTGAGAAACTGCTCTGTGTTCTGTTAATTCATCTCACAGAGTTACATCTTTCCCTTCAAGAAGCCTTTCGCTAAGGCTGTTCTTGTGGAATTGGCAAAGGGATATTTGGAAGCCCATAGAGGGCTATGGTGAAAAAGGAAATATCTTCCGTTCAAAACTGGAAAGAAGCTTTCTGAGAAACTGCTCTGTGTTCTGTTAATTCATCTCACAGAGTTACATCTTTCCCTTCAAGAAGCCTTTCGCTAAGGCTGTTCTTGTGGAATTGGCAAAGGGATATTTGGAAGCCCATAGAGGGCTATGGTGAAAAAGGAAATATCTTCCGTTCAAAACTGGAAAGAAGCTTTCTGAGAAACTGCTCTGTGTTCTGTTAATTCATCTCACAGAGTTACATCTTTCCCTTCAAGAAGCCTTTCGCTAAGGCTGTTCTTGTGGAATTGGCAAAGGGATATTTGGAAGCCCATAGAGGGCTATGGTGAAAAAGGAAATATCTTCCGTTCAAAACTGGAAAGAAGCTTTCTGAGAAACTGCTCTGTGTTCTGTTAATTCATCTCACAGAGTTACATCTTTCCCTTCAAGAAGCCTTTCGCTAAGGCTGTTCTTGTGGAATTGGCAAAGGGATATTTGGAAGCCCATAGAGGGCTATGGTGAAAAAGGAAATATCTTCCGTTCAAAACTGGAAAGAAGCTTTCTGAGAAACTGCTCTGTGTTCTGTTAATTCATCTCACAGAGTTACATCTTTCCCTTCAAGAAGCCTTTCGCTAAGGCTGTTCTTGTGGAATTGGCAAAGGGATATTTGGAAGCCCATAGAGGGCTATGGTGAAAAAGGAAATATCTTCCGTTCAAAACTGGAAAGAAGCTTTCTGAGAAACTGCTCTGTGTTCTGTTAATTCATCTCACAGAGTTACATCTTTCCCTTCAAGAAGCCTTTCGCTAAGGCTGTTCTTGTGGAATTGGCAAAGGGATATTTGGAAGCCCATAGAGGGCTATGGTGAAAAAGGAAATATCTTCCGTTCAAAACTGGAAAGAAGCTTTCTGAGAAACTGCTCTGTGTTCTGTTAATTCATCTCACAGAGTTACATCTTTCCCTTCAAGAAGCCTTTCGCTAAGGCTGTTCTTGTGGAATTGGCAAAGGGATATTTGGAAGCCCATAGAGGGCTATGGTGAAAAAGGAAATATCTTCCGTTCAAAACTGGAAAGAAGCTTTCTGAGAAACTGCTCTGTGTTCTGTTAATTCATCTCACAGAGTTACATCTTTCCCTTCAAGAAGCCTTTCGCTAAGGCTGTTCTTGTGGAATTGGCAAAGGGATATTTGGAAGCCCATAGAGGGCTATGGTGAAAAAGGAAATATCTTCCGTTCAAAACTGGAAAGAAGCTTTCTGAGAAACTGCTCTGTGTTCTGTTAATTCATCTCACAGAGTTACATCTTTCCCTTCAAGAAGCCTTTCGCTAAGGCTGTTCTTGTGGAATTGGCAAAGGGATATTTGGAAGCCCATAGAGGGCTACGGTGAAAAAGGAAATATCTTCCGTTCAAAACTGGAAAGAAGCTTTCTGAGAAACTGCTCTGTGTTCTGTTAATTCATCTCACAGAGTTACATCTTTCCCTTCAAGAAGCCTTTCGCTAAGGCTGTTCTTGTGGAATTGGCAAAGGGATATTTGGAAGCCCATAGAGGGCTATGGTGAAAAAGGAAATATCTTCCGTTCAAAACTGGAAAGAAGCTTTCTGAGAAACTGCTCTGTGTTCTGTTAATTCATCTCACAGAGTTACATCTTTCCCTTCAAGAAGCCTTTCGCTAAGGCTGTTCTTGTGGAATTGGCAAAGGGATATTTGGAAGCCCATAGAGGGCTATGGTGAAAAAGGAAATATCTTCCGTTCAAAACTGGAAAGAAGCTTTCTGAGAAACTGCTCTGTGTTCTGTTAATTCATCTCACAGAGTTACATCTTTCCCTTCAAGAAGCCTTTCGCTAAGGCTGTTCTTGTGGAATTGGCAAAGGGATATTTGGAAGCCCATAGAGGGCTATGGTGAAAAAGGAAATATCTTCCGTTCAAAACTGGAAAGAAGCTTTCTGAGAAACTGCTCTGTGTTCTGTTAATTCATCTCACAGAGTTACATCTTTCCCTTCAAGAAGCCTTTCGCTAAGGCTGTTCTTGTGGAATTGGCAAAGGGATATTTGGAAGCCCATAGAGGGCTATGGTGAAAAAGGAAATATCTTCCGTTCAAAACTGGAAAGAAGCTTTCTGAGAAACTGCTCTGTGTTCTGTTAATTCATCTCACAGAGTTACATCTTTCCCTTCAAGAAGCCTTTCGCTAAGGCTGTTCTTGTGGAGTTGGCAAAGGGATATTCGGAAGCCCATAGAGGGCTATGGTGAAAAAGGAAATATCTTCCGTTCAAAACTGGAAAGAAGCTTTCTGAGAAACTGCTCTGTGTTCTGTTAATTCATCTCACAGAGTTACATCTTTCCCTTCAAGAAGCCTTTCGCTAAGGCTGTTCTTGTGGAATTGGCAAAGGGATATTTGGAAGCCCATAGAGGGCTATGGTGAAAAAGGAAATATCTTCCGTTCAAAACTGGAAAGAAGCTTTCTGAGAAACTGCTCTGTGTTCTGTTAATTCATCTCACAGAGTTACATCTTTCCCTTCAAGAAGCCTTTCGCTAAGGCTGTTCTTGTGGATTTGGCAAAGGGATATTTGGAAGCCCATAGAGGGCTATGGTGAAAAAGGAAATATCTTCCGTTCAAAACTGGAAAGAAGCTTTCTGAGAAACTGCTCTGTGTTCTGTTAATTCATCTCACAGAGTTACATCTTTCCCTTCAAGAAGCCTTTCGCTAAGGCTGTTCTTGTGGAATTGGCAAAGGGATATTTGGAAGCCCATAGAGGGCTATGGTGAAAAAGGAAATATCTTCCGTTCAAAACTGGAAAGAAGCTTTCTGAGAAACTGCTCTGTGTTCTGTTAATTCATCTCACAGAGTTACATCTTTCCCTTCAAGAAGCCTTTCGCTAAGGCTGTTCTTGTGGAATTGGCAAAGGGATATTTGGAAGCCCATAGAGGGCTATGGTGAAAAAGGAAATATCTTCCGTTCAAAACTGGAAAGAAGCTTTCTGAGAAACTGCTCTGTGTTCTGTTAATTCATCTCACAGAGTTACATCTTTCCCTTCAAGAAGCCTTTCGCTAAGGCTGCTCTTGTGGAGTTGGCAAAGGGATATTTGGAAGCCCATAGAGGGCTACGGTGAAAAAGGAAATATCTTCCGTTCAAAACTGGAAAGAAGCTTTCTGAGAAACTGCTCTGTGTTCTGTTAATTCATCTCACAGAGTTACATCTTTCCCTTCAAGAAGCCTTTCGCTAAGGCTGTTCTTGTGGAATTGGCAAAGGGATATTTGGAAGCCCATAGAGGGCTATGGTGAAAAAGGAAATATCTTCCGTTCAAAACTGGAAAGAAGCTTTCTGAGAAACTGCTCTGTGTTCTGTTAATTCATCTCACACAGTTACATCTTTCCCTTCAAGAAGCCTTTCGCTAAGGCTGTTCTTGTGGAATTGGCAAAGGGATATTTGGAAGCCCATAGAGGGCTATGGTGAAAAAGGAAATATCTTCCGTTCAAAACTGGAAAGAAGCTTTCTGAGAAACTGCTCTGTGTTCTGTTAATTCATCTCACAGAGTTACATCTTTCCCTTCAAGAAGCCTTTCGCTAAGGCTGTTCTTGTGGAATTGGCAAAGGGATATTTGGAAGCCCCTAGAGGGCTATGGTGAAAAAGGAAATATCTTCCGTTCAAAACTGGAAAGAAGCTTTCTGAGAAACTGCTCTGTGTTCTGTTAATTCATCTCACAGAGTTACATCTTTCCCTTCAAGAAGCCTTTCGCTAAGGCTGTTCTTGTGGAATTGGCAAAGGGATATTTGGAAGCCCATAGAGGGCTATGGTGAAAAAGGAAATATCTTCCGTTCAAAACTGGAAAGAAGCTTTCTGAGAAACTGCTCTGTGTTCTGTTAATTCATCTCACAGAGTTACATCTTTCCCTTCAAGAAGCCTTTCGCTAAGGCTGTTCTTGTGGAATTGGCAAAGGGATATTTGGAAGCCCATAGAGGGCTACGGTGAAAAAGGAAATATCTTCCGTTCAAAACTGGAAAGAAGCTTTCTGAGAAACTGCTCTGTGTTCTGTTAATTCATCTCACAGAGTTACATCTTTCCCTTCAAGAAGCCTTTCGCTAAGGCTGTTCTTGTGGAGTTGGCAAAGGGATATTTGGAAGCCCATAGAGGGCTATGGTGAAAAAGGAAATATCTTCCGTTCAAAACTGGAAAGAAGCTTTCTGAGAAACTGCTCTGTGTTCTGTTAATTCATCTCACAGAGTTACATCTTTCCCTTCAAGAAGCCTTTCGCTAAGGCTGTTCTTGTGGAATTGGCAAAGGGATATTTGGAAGCCCATAGAGGGCTATGGTGAAAAAGGAAATATCTTCCGTTCAAAACTGGAAAGAAGCTTTCTGAGAAACTGCTCTGTGTTCTGTTAATTCATCTCACAGAGTTACATCTTTCCCTTCAAGAAGCCTTTCGCTAAGGCTGTTCTTGTGGAATTGGCAAAGGGATATTTGGAAGCCCATAGAGGGCTATGGTGAAAAAGGAAATATCTTCCGTTCAAAACTGGAAAGAAGCTTTCTGAGAAACTGCTCTGTGTTCTGTTAATTCATCTCACAGAGTTACATCTTTCCCTTCAAGAAGCCTTTCGCTAAGGCTGTTCTTGTGGAGTTGGCAAAGGGATATTTGGAAGCCCTTAGAGGGCTATGGTGAAAAAGGAAATATCTTCCGTTCAAAACTGGAAAGAAGCTTTCTGAGAAACTGCTCTGTGTTCTGTTAATTCATCTCACAGAGTTACATCTTTCCCTTCAAGAAGCCTTTCGCTAAGGCTGTTCTTGTGGAATTGGCAAAGGGATATTTGGAAGCCCCTAGAGGGCTATGGTGAAAAAGGAAATATCTTCCGTTCAAAACTGGAAAGAAGCTTTCTGAGAAACTGCTCTGTGTTCTGTTAATTCATCTCACAGAGTTACATCTTTCCCTTCAAGAAGCCTTTCGCTAAGGCTGTTCTTGTGGAATTGGCAAAGGGATATTTGGAAGCCCATAGAGGGCTATGGTGAAAAAGGAAATATCTTCCGTTCAAAACTGGAAAGAAGCTTTCTGAGAAACTGCTCTGTGTTCTGTTAATTCATCTCACAGAGTTACATCTTTCCCTTCAAGAAGCCTTTCGCTAAGGCTGTTCTTGTGGAATTGGCAAAGGGATATTTGGAAGCCCATAGAGGGCTATGGTGAAAAAGGAAATATCTTCCGTTCAAAACTGGAAAGAAGCTTTCTGAGAAACTGCTCTGTGTTCTGTTAATTCATCTCACAGAGTTACATCTTTCCCTTCAAGAAGCCTTTCGCTAAGGCTGTTCTTGTGGAATTGGCAAAGGGATATTTGGAAGCCCATAGAGGGCTATGGTGAAAAAGGAAATATCTTCCGTTCAAAACTGGAAAGAAGCTTTCTGAGAAACTGCTCTGTGTTCTGTTAATTCATCTCACAGAGTTACATCTTTCCCTTCAAGAAGCCTTTCGCTAAGGCTGTTCTTGTGGAATTGGCAAAGGGATATTTGGAAGCCCATAGAGGGCTATGGTGAAAAAGGAAATATCTTCCGTTCAAAACTGGAAAGAAGCTTTCTGAGAAACTGCTCTGTGTTCTGTTAATTCATCTCACAGAGTTACATCTTTCCCTTCAAGAAGCCTTTCGCTAAGGCTGTTCTTGTGGAATTGGCAAAGGGATATTTGGAAGCCCATAGAGGGCTATGGTGAAAAAGGAAATATCTTCCGTTCAAAACTGGAAAGAAGCTTTCTGAGAAACTGCTCTGTGTTCTGTTAATTCATCTCACAGAGTTACATCTTTCCCTTCAAGAAGCCTTTCGCTAAGGCTGTTCTTGTGGAATTGGCAAAGGGATATTTGGAAGCCCATAGAGGGCTATGGTGAAAAAGGAAATATCTTCCGTTCAAAACTGGAAAGAAGCTTTCTGAGAAACTGCTCTGTGTTCTGTTAATTCATCTCACAGAGTTACATCTTTCCCTTCAAGAAGCCTTTCGCTAAGGCTGTTCTTGTGGAATTGGCAAAGGGATATTTGGAAGCCCATAGAGGGCTATGGTGAAAAAGGAAATATCTTCCGTTCAAAACTGTAAAGAAGCTTTCTGAGAAACTGCTCTGTGTTCTGTTAATTCATCTCACAGAGTTACATCTTTCCCTTCAAGAAGCCTTTCGCTAAGACTGTTCTTGTGGAATTGGCAAAGGGATATTTGGAAGCCCATAGAGGGCTATGGTGAAAAAGGAAATATCTTCCGTTCAAAACTGGAAAGAAGCTTTCTGAGAAACTGCTCTGTGTTCTGTTAATTCATCTCACAGAGTTACATCTTTCCCTTCAAGAAGCCTTTCGCTAAGGCTGTTCTTGTGGAATTGGCAAAGGGATATTTGGAAGCCCATAGAGGGCTATGGTGAAAAAGGAAATATCTTCCGTTCAAAACTGGAAAGAAGCTTTCTGAGAAACTGCTCTGTGTTCTGTTAATTCATCTCACAGAGTTACATCTTTCCCTTCAAGAAGCCTTTCGCTAAGGCTGTTCTTGTGGAGTTGGCAAAGGGATACTTGGAAGCCCATAGAGGGCTATGGTGAAAAAGGAAATATCTTCCGTTCAAAACTGGAAAGAAGCTTTCTGAGAAACTGCTCTGTGTTCTGTTAATTCATCTCACAGAGTTACATCTTTCCCTTCAAGAAGCCTTTCGCTAAGGCTGTTCTTGTGGAATTGGCAAAGGGATATTTGGAAGCCCATAGAGGGCTATGGTGAAAAAGGAAATATCTTCCGTTCAAAACTGGAAAGAAGCTTTCTGAGAAACTGCTCTGTGTTCTGTTAATTCATCTCACAGAGTTACATCTTTCCCTTCAAGAAGCCTTTCGCTAAGGCTGTTCTTGTGGAATTGGCAAAGGGATATTTGGAAGCCCATAGAGGGCTATGGTGAAAAAGGAAATATCTTCCGTTCAAAACTGGAAAGAAGCTTTCTGAGAAACTGCTCTGTGTTCTGTTAATTCATCTCACAGAGTTACATCTTTCCCTTCAAGAAGCCTTTCGCTAAGGCTGTTCTTGTGGAATTGGCAAAGGGATATTTGGAAGCCCATAGAGGGCTATGGTGAAAAAGGAAATATCTTCCGTTCAAAACTGGAAAGAAGCTTTCTGAGAAACTGCTCTGTGTTCTGTTAATTCATCTCACAGAGTTACATCTTTCCCTTCAAGAAGCCTTTCGCTAAGGCTGTTCTTGTGGAATTGGCAAAGGGATATTTGGAAGCCCATAGAGGGCTATGGTGAAAAAGGAAATATCTTCCGTTCAAAACTGGAAAGAAGCTTTCTGAGAAACTGCTCTGTGTTCTGTTAATTCATCTCACAGAGTTACATCTTTCCCTTCAAGAAGCCTTTCGCTAAGGCTGTTCTTGTGGAATTGGCAAAGGGATATTTGGAAGCCCATAGAGGGCTATGGTGAAAAAGGAAATATCTTCCGTTCAAAACTGGAAAGAAGCTTTCTGAGAAACTGCTCTGTGTTCTGTTAATTCATCTCACAGAGTTACATCTTTCCCTTCAAGAAGCCTTTCGCTAAGGCTGTTCTTGTGGAATTGGCAAAGGGATATTTGGAAGCCCATAGAGGGCTATGGTGAAAAAGGAAATAACTTCCGTTCAAAACTGGAAAGAAGCTTTCTGAGAAACTGCTCTGTGTTCTGTTAATTCATCTCACAGAGTTACATCTTTCCCTTCAAGAAGCCTTTCGCTAAGGCTGTTCTTGTGGAATTGGCAAAGGGATATTTGGAAGCCCATAGAGGGCTACGGTGAAAAAGGAAATATCTTCCGTTCAAAACTGGAAAGAAGCTTTCTGAGAAACTGCTCTGTGTTCTGTTAATTCATCTCACAGAGTTACATCTTTCCCTTCAAGAAGCCTTTCGCTAAGGCTGTTCTTGTGGAATTGGCAAAGGGATATTTGGAAGCCCATAGAGGGCTACGGTGAAAAAGGAAATATCTTCCGTTCAAAACTGGAAAGAAACTTTCTGAGAAACTGCTCTGTGTTCTGTTAATTCATCTCACAGAGTTACATCTTTCCCTTCAAGAAGCCTTTCGCTAAGGCTGTTCTTGTGGAATTGGCAAAGGGATATTTGGAAGCCCATAGAGGGCTATGGTGAAAAAGGAAATATCTTCCGTTCAAAACTGGAAAGAAGCTTTCTGAGAAACTGCTCTGTGTTCTGTTAATTCATCTCACAGAGTTACATCTTTCCCTTCAAGAAGCCTTTCGCTAAGGCTGTTCTTGTGGAATTGGCAAAGGGATATTTGGAAGCCCATAGAGGGCTACGGTGAAAAAGGAAATATCTTCCGTTCAAAACTGGAAAGAAGCTTTCTGAGAAACTGCTCTGTGTTCTGTTAATTCATCTCACAGAGTTACATCTTTCCCTTCAAGAAGCCTTTCGCTAAGGCTGTTCTTGTGGAATTGGCAAAGGGATATTTGGAAGCCCATAGAGGGCTATGGTGAAAAAGGAAATATCTTCCGTTCAAAACTGGAAAGAAGCTTTCTGAGAAACTGCTCTGTGTTCTGTTAATTCATCTCACAGAGTTACATCTTTCCCTTCAAGAAGCCTTTCGCTAAGGCTGTTCTTGTGGAATTGGCAAAGGGATATTTGGAAGCCCATAGAGGGCTACGGTGAAAAAGGAAATATCTTCCGTTCAAAACTGGAAAGAAGCTTTCTGAGAAACTGCTCTGTGTTCTGTTAATTCATCTCACAGAGTTACATCTTTCCCTTCAAGAAGCCTTTCGCTAAGGCTGTTCTTGTGGAATTGGCAAAGGGATATTTGGAAGCCCATAGAGGGCTATGGTGAAAAAGGAAATATCTTCCGTTCAAAACTGGAAAGAAGCTTTCTGAGAAACTGCTCTGTGTTCTGTTAATTCATCTCACAGAGTTACATCTTTCCCTTCAAGAAGCCTTTCGCTAAGGCTGTTCTTGTGGAATTGGCAAAGGGATATTTGGAAGCCCATAGAGGGCTACGGTGAAAAAGGAAATATCTTCCGTTCCAAACTGGAAAGAAGCTTTCTGAGAAACTGCTCTGTGTTCTGTTAATTCATCTCACAGAGTTACATCTTTCCCTTCAAGAAGCCTTTCGCTAAGGCTGTTCTTGTGGAATTGGCAAAGGGATATTTGGAAGCTCATAGAGGGCTATGGTGAAAAAGGAAATATCTTCCGTTCAAAACTGGAAAGAAGCTTTCTGAGAAACTGCTCTGTGTTCTGTTAATTCATCTCACAGAGTTACATCTTTCCCTTCAAGAAGCCTTTCGCTAAGGCTGTTCTTGTGGAATTGGCAAAGGGATATTTGGAAGCCCATAGAGGGCTATGGTGAAAAAGGAAATATCTTCCGTTCAAAACTGGAAAGAAGCTTTCTGAGAAACTGCTCTGTGTTCTGTTAATTCATCTCACAGAGTTACATCTTTCCCTTCAAGAAGCCTTTCGCTAAGGCTGTTCTTGTGGAGTTGGCAAAGGCATATTTGGAAGCCCATAGAGGGCTATGGTGAAAAAGGAAATATCTTCCGTTCAAAACTGGAAAGAAGCTTTCTGAGAAACTGCTCTGTGTTCTGTTAATTCATCTCACAGAGTTACATCTTTCCCTTCAAGAAGCCTTTCGCTAAGGTTGTTCTTGTGGAATTGGCAAAGGGATATTTGGAAGCCCATAGAGGGCTATGGTGAAAAAGGAAATATCTTCCGTTCAAAACTGGAAAGAAGCTTTCTGAGAAACTGCTCTGTGTTCTCTTAATTCATCTCACAGAGTTACATCTTTCCCTTCAAGAAGCCTTTCGCTAAGGCTGTTCTTGTGGAATTGGCAAAGGGATATTTGGAAGCCCATAGAGGGCTATGGTGAAAAAGGAAATATCTTCCGTTCAAAACTGGAAAGAAGCTTTCTGAGAAACTGCTCTGTGTTCTGTTAATTCATCTCACAGAGTTACATCTTTCCCTTCAAGAAGCCTTTCGCTAAGGCTGTTCTTGTGGAATTGGCAAAGGGATACTTGGAAGCCCATAGAGGGCTATGGTGAAAAAGGAAATATCTTCCGTTCAAAACTGGAAAGAAGCTTTCTGAGAAACTGCTCTGTGTTCTGTTAATTCATCTCACAGAGTTACATCTTTCCCTTCAAGAAGCCTTTCGCTAAGGCTGTTCTTGTGGAATTGGCAAAGGGATATTTGGAAGCCCATAGAGGGCTATGGTGAAAAAGGAAATATCTTCCGTTCAAAACTGGAAAGAAGCTTTCTGAGAAACTGCTCTGTGTTCTGTTAATTCATCTCACAGAGTTACATCTTTCCCTTCAAGAAGCCTTTCGCTAAGGCTGTTCTTGTGGAATTGGCAAAGGGATATTTGGAAGCCCATAGAGGGCTATGGTGAAAAAGGAAATATCTTCCGTTCAAAACTGGAAAGAAGCTTTCTGAGAAACTGCTCTGTGTTCTGTTAATTCATCTCACAGAGTTACATCTTTCCCTTCAAGAAGCCTTTCGCTAAGGCTGTTCTTGTGGAGTTGGCAAAGGGATATTTGGAAGCCCATAGAGGGCTATGGTGAAAAAGGAAATATCTTCCGTTCAAAACTGGAAAGAAGCTTTCTGAGAAACTGCTCTGTGTTCTGTTAATTCATCTCACAGAGTTACATCTTTCCCTTCAAGAAGCCTTTCGCTAAGGCTGTTCTTGTGGAATTGGCAAAGGGATATTTGGAAGCCCATAGAGGGCTATGGTGAAAAAGGAAATATCTTCCGTTCAAAACTGGAAAGAAGCTTTCTGAGAAACTGCTCTGTGTTCTGTTAATTCATCTCACAGAGTTACATCTTTCCCTTCAAGAAGCCTTTCGCTAAGGCTGTTCTTGTGGAATTGGCAAAGGGATATTTGGAAGCCCATAGAGGGCTATGGTGAAAAAGGAAATATCTTCCGTTCAAAACTGGAAAGAAGCTTTCTGAGAAACTGCTCTGTGTTCTGTTAATTCATCTCACAGAGTTACATCTTTCCCTTCAAGAAGCCTTTCGCTAAGGCTGTTCTTGTGGAATTGGCAAAGGGATATTTGGAAGCCCATAGAGGGCTATGGTGAAAAAGGAAATAACTTCCGTTCAAAACTGGAAAGAAGCTTTCTGAGAAACTGCTCTGTGTTCTGTTAATTCATCTCACAGAGTTACATCTTTCCCTTCAAGAAGCCTTTCGCTAAGGCTGTTCTTGTGGAATTGGCAAAGGGATATTTGGAAGCCCATAGAGGGCTACGGTGAAAAAGGAAATATCTTCCGTTCAAAACTGGAAAGAAGCTTTCTGAGAAACTGCTCTGTGTTCTGTTAATTCATCTCACAGAGTTACATCTTTCCCTTCAAGAAGCCTTTCGCTAAGGCTGTTCTTGTGGAATTGGCAAAGGCATATTTGGAAGCCCATAGAGGGCTACGGTGAAAAAGGAAATATCTTCCGTTCAAAACTGGAAAGAAGCTTTCTGAGAAACTGCTCTGTGTTCTGTTAATTCATCTCACAGAGTTACATCTTTCCCTTCAAGAAGCCTTTCGCTAAGGCTGTTCTTGTGGAATTGGCAAAGGGATATTTGGAAGCCCATAGAGGGCTATGGTGAAAAAGGAAATATCTTCCGTTCAAAACTGGAAAGAAGCTTTCTGAGAAACTGCTCTGTGTTCTGTTAATTCATCTCACAGAGTTACATCTTTCCCTTCAAGAAGCCTTTCGCTAAGGCTGTTCTTGTGGAATTGGCAAAGGGATATTTGGAAGCCCATAGAGGGCTACGGTGAAAAAGGAAATATCTTCCGTTCAAAACTGGAAAGAAGCTTTCTGAGAAACTGCTCTGTGTTCTGTTAATTCATCTCACAGAGTTACATCTTTCCCTTCAAGAAGCCTTTCGCTAAGGCTGTTCTTGTGGAATTGGCAAAGGGATATTTGGAAGCCCATAGAGGGCTATGGTGAAAAAGGAAATATCTTCCGTTCAAAACTGGAAAGAAGCTTTCTGAGAAACTGCTCTGTGTTCTGTTAATTCATCTCACAGAGTTACATCTTTCCCTTCAAGAAGCCTTTCGCTAAGGCTGTTCTTGTGGAATTGGCAAAGGGATATTTGGAAGCCCATAGAGGGCTATGGTGAAAAAGGAAATATCTTCCGTTCAAAACTGGAAAGAAGCTTTCTGAGAAACTGCTCTGTGTTCTGTTAATTCATCTCACAGAGTTACATCTTTCCCTTCAAGAAGCCTTTCGCTAAGGCTGTTCTTGTGGAATTGGCAAAGGGATATTTGGAAGCCCATAGAGGGCTATGGTGAAAAAGGAAATATCTTCCGTTCAAAACTGGAAAGAAGCTTTCTGAGAAACTGCTCTGTGTTCTGTTAATTCATCTCACAGAGTTACATCTTTCCCTTCAAGAAGCCTTTCGCTAAGGCTGTTCTTGTGGAATTGGCAAAGGGATATTTGGAAGCCCATAGAGGGCTATGGTGAAAAAGGAAATATCTTCCGTTCAAAACTGGAAAGAAGCTTTCTGAGAAACTGCTCTGTGTTCTGTTAATTCATCTCACAGAGTTACATCTTTCCCTTCAAGAAGCCTTTCGCTAAGGCTGTTCTTGTGGAATTGGCAAAGGGATATTTGGAAGCCCATAGAGGGCTATGGTGAAAAAGGAAATATCTTCCGTTCAAAACTGGAAAGAAGCTTTCTGAGAAACTGCTCTGTGTTCTGTTAATTCATCTCACAGAGTTACATCTTTCCCTTCAAGAAGCCTTTCGCTAAGGCTGTTCTTGTGGAGTTGGCAAAGGGATATTTGGAAGCCCTTAGAGGGCTATGGTGAAAAAGGAAATATCTTCCGTTCAAAACTGGAAAGAAGCTTTCTGAGAAACTGCTCTGTGTTCTGTTAATTCATCTCACAGAGTTACATCTTTCCCTTCAAGAAGCCTTTCGCTAAGGCTGTTCTTGTGGAATTGGCAAAGGGATATTTGGAAGCCCATAGAGGGCTATGGTGAAAAAGGAAATATCTTCCGTTCAAAACTGGAAAGAAGCTTTCTGAGAAACTGCTCTGTGTTCTGTTAATTCATCTCACAGAGTTACATCTTTCCCTTCAAGAAGCCTTTCGCTAAGGCTGTTCTTGTGGAATTGGCAAAGGGATATTTGGAAGCCCATAGAGGGCTATGGTGAAAAAGGAAATATCTTCCGTTCAAAACTGGAAAGAAGCTTTCTGAGAAACTGCTCTGTGTTCTGTTAATTCATCTCACAGAGTTACATCTTTCCCTTCAAGAAGCCTTTCGCTAAGGCTGTTCTTGTGGAATTGGCAAAGGGATATTTGGAAGCCCATAGAGGGCTACGGTGAAAAAGGAAATATCTTCCGTTCAAAACTGGAAAGAAGCTTTCTGAGAAACTGCTCTGTGTTCTGTTAATTCATCTCACAGAGTTACATCTTTCCCTTCAAGAAGCCTTTCGCTAAGGCTGTTCTTGTGGAATTGGCAAAGGGATATTTGGAAGCCCATAGAGGGCTATGGTGAAAAAGGAAATATCTTCCGTTCAAAACTGGAAAGAAGCTTTCTGAGAAACTGCTCTGTGTTCTGTTAATTCATCTCACAGAGTTACATCTTTCCCTTCAAGAAGCCTTTCGCTAAGGCTGTTCTTGTGGAATTGGCAAAGGGATATTTGGAAGCCCATAGAGGGCTACGGTGAAAAAGGAAATATCTTCCGTTCAAAACTGGAAAGAAGCTTTCTGAGAAACTGCTCTGTGTTCTGTTAATTCATCTCACAGAGTTACATCTTTCCCTTCAAGAAGCCTTTCGCTAAGGCTGTTCTTGGGGAATTGGCAAAGGGATATTTGGAAGCCCATAGAGGGCTATGGTGAAAAAGGAAATATCTTCCGTTCAAAACTGGAAAGAAGCTTTCTGAGAAACTGCTCTGTGTTCTGTTAATTCATCTCACAGAGTTACATCTTTCCCTTCAAGAAGCCTTTCGCTAAGGCTGTTCTTGTGGAATTGGCAAAGGGATATTTGGAAGCCCATAGAGGGCTATGGTGAAAAAGGAAATATCTTCCGTTCAAAACTGGAAAGAAGCTTTCTGAGAAACTGCTCTGTGTTCTGTTAATTCATCTCACAGAGTTACATCTTTCCCTTCAAGAAGCCTTTCGCTAAGGCTGTTCTTGTGGAGTTGGCAAAGGGATATTTGGAAGCCCATAGAGGGCTATGGTGAAAAAGGAAATATCTTCCGTTCAAAACTGGAAAGAAGCTTTCTGAGAAACTGCTCTGTGTTCTGTTAATTCATCTCACAGAGTTACATCTTTCCCTTCAAGAAGCCTTTCGCTAAGGCTGTTCTTGTGGAATTGGCAAAGGGATATTTGGAAGCCCATAGAGGGCTATGGTGAAAAAGGAAATATCTTCCGTTCAAAACTGGAAAGAAGCTTTCTGAGAAACTGCTCTGTGTTCTGTTAATTCATCTCACAGAGTTACATCTTTCCCTTCAAGAAGCCTTTCGCTAAGGCTGTTCTTGTGGATTTGGCAAAGGGATATTTGGAAGCCCATAGAGGGCTATGGTGAAAAAGGAAATATCTTCCGTTCAAAACTGGAAAGAAGCTTTCTGAGAAACTGCTCTGTGTTCTGTTAATTCATCTCACAGAGTTACATCTTTCCCTTCAAGAAGCCTTTCGCTAAGGCTGTTCTTGTGGAATTGGCAAAGGGATATTTGGAAGCCCATAGAGGGCTATGGTGAAAAAGGAAATATCTTCCGTTCAAAACTGGAAAGAAGCTTTCTGAGAAACTGCTCTGTGTTCTGCTAATTCATCTCACAGAGTTACATCTTTCCCTTCAAGAAGCCTTTCGCTAAGGCTGTTCTTGTGGAATTGGCAAAGGGATATTTGGAAGCCCATAGAGGGCTATGGTGAAAAAGGAAATATCTTCCGTTCAAAACTGGAAAGAAGCTTTCTGAGAAACTGCTCTGTGTTCTGTTAATTCATCTCACAGAGTTACATCTTTCCCTTCAAGAAGCCTTTCGCTAAGGCTGCTCTTGTGGAATTGGCAAAGGGATATTTGGAAGCCCATAGAGGGCTACGGTGAAAAAGGAAATATCTTCCGTTCAAAACTGGAAAGAAGCTTTCTGAGAAACTGCTCTGTGTTCTGTTAATTCATCTCACAGAGTTACATCTTTCCCTTCAAGAAGCCTTTCGCTAAGGCTGTTCTTGTGGAATTGGCAAAGGGATATTTGGAAGCCCATAGAGGGCTATGGTGAAAAAGGAAATATCTTCCGTTCAAAACTGGAAAGAAGCTTTCTGAGAAACTGCTCTGTGTTCTGTTAATTCATCTCACAGAGTTACATCTTTCCCTTCAAGAAGCCTTTCGCTAAGGCTGTTCTTGTGGAATTGGCAAAGGGATATTTGGAAGCCCATAGAGGGCTATGGTGAAAAAGGAAATATCTTCCGTTCAAAACTGGAAAGAAGCTTTCTGAGAAACTGCTCTGTGTTCTGTTAATTCATCTCACAGAGTTACATCTTTCCCTTCAAGAAGCCTTTCGCTAAGGCTGTTCTTGTGGAGTTGGCAAAGGGATATTTGGAAGCCCATAGAGGGCTATGGTGAAAAAGGAAATATCTTCCGTTCAAAACTGGAAAGAAGCTTTCTGAGAAACTGCTCTGTGTTCTGTTAATTCATCTCACAGAGTTACATCTTTCCCTTCAAGAAGCCTTTCGCTAAGGCTGTTCTTGTGGAATTGGCAAAGGGATATTTGGAAGCCCATAGAGGGCTATGGTGAAAAAGGAAATATCTTCCGTTCAAAACTGGAAAGAAGCTTTCTGAGAAACTGCTCTGTGTTCTGTTAATTCATCTCACAGAGTTACATCTTTCCCTTCAAGAAGCCTTTCGCTAAGGCTGTTCTTGTGGAATTGGCAAAGGGATATTTGGAAGCCCATAGAGGGCTATGGTGAAAAAGGAAATATCTTCCGTTCAAAACTGGAAAGAAGCTTTCTGAGAAACTGCTCTGTGTTCTGTTAATTCATCTCACAGAGTTACATCTTTCCCTTCAAGAAGCCTTTCGCTAAGGCTGTTCTTGTGGAATTGGCAAAGGGATATTTGGAAGCCCATAGAGGGCTATGGTGAAAAAGGAAATATCTTCCGTTCAAAACTGGAAAGAAGCTTTCTGAGAAACTGCTCTGTGTTCTGTTAATTCATCTCACAGAGTTACATCTTTCCCTTCAAGAAGCCTTTCGCTAAGGCTGTTCTTGTGGAATTGGCAAAGGGATATTTGGAAGCCCCTAGAGGGCTATGGTGAAAAAGGAAATATCTTCCGTTCAAAACTGGAAAGAAGCTTTCTGAGAAACTGCTCTGTGTTCTGTTAATTCATCTCACAGAGTTACATCTTTCCCTTCAAGAAGCCTTTCGCTAAGGCTGTTCTTGTGGAATTGGCAAAGGGATATTTGGAAGCCCATAGAGGGCTATGGTGAAAAAGGAAATATCTTCCGTTCAAAACTGGAAAGAAGCTTTCTGAGAAACTGCTCTGTGTTCTGTTAATTCATCTCACAGAGTTACATCTTTCCCTTCAAGAAGCCTTTCGCTAAGGCTGTTCTTGTGGAATTGGCAAAGGGATATTTGGAAGCCCATAGAGGGCTATGGTGAAAAAGGAAATATCTTCCGTTCAAAACTGGAAAGAAGCTTTCTGAGAAACTGCTCTGTGTTCTGTTAATTCATCTCACAGAGTTACATCTTTCCCTTCAAGAAGCCTTTCGCTAAGGCTGTTCTTGGGGAATTGGCAAAGGGATATTTGGAAGCCCATAGAGGGCTATGGTGAAAAAGGAAATATCTTCCGTTCAAAACTGGAAAGAAGCTTTCTGAGAAACTGCTCTGTGTTCTGTTAATTCATCTCACAGAGTTACATCTTTCCCTTCAAGAAGCCTTTCGCTAAGGCTGTTCTTGTGGAATTGGCAAAGGGATATTTGGAAGCCCATAGAGGGCTATGGTGAAAAAGGAAATATCTTCCGTTCAAAACTGCAAAGAAGCTTTCTGAGAAACTGCTCTGTGTTCTGTTAATTCATCTCACAGAGTTACATCTTTCCCTTCAAGAAGCCTTTCGCTAAGGCT
>NW_027327054.1:15000-23000 GCF_047675955.1 Chlorocebus sabaeus | reverse complement strand
TATCTGCAAAACTGCTTTGCGATGTGTAGATTCCTCTGACAGAGTTACATCTTTCTGTTGATTCAGCAGATTGGAAGCATTTTGGGGTGTGTGTGTGTGTGTGTGTGTGTGTGTGTGTGTGTGTGTGTGTGTTTTGACAGAGTCTCACTCTGTCCCCCAGGCTGGAGTGCAGTGACACCATCTCGGCTCGCTGCAACCTCTGCCTCCCAGTTGAAGGGATTCTCCTGCCTCAGCCTCCCAAGTAGTTGGGGTTACAGGCACCCGCTACCAGGCCCGGCTAATTTTTTGTATTCTTGGTAGAGATGGGGTTTCATCGTTTTGGCCAGGCTGGTCTTGAACTCCTGACCTCAGGTGATCCACCCACCTCTGCCTCCCAAAATGCTGGGATGACAGGCGTGAGCCACTGCACGCGGCCGATTGGAAGCAGTTTTTTGGCAGAATCTTCAAAGGGACATTTGGGAGCCCTTTGTGGCTTATGGTGACACTGAACATCCCCAGATGAAAACGAGAAAAAATGCTACTGGTGAAACTGCTTCTTGACGTGTGGATTCACCTCGAACGGATACATCTGTTGAACCAGGAGGTTGGAAACACGCTTTCTGTAGAATCTGTGAAGGGACATTTGGAAACCCATTGAGGCCTACGTTGAAAAACAGAATATCCACAGATTGAAACAAGAAAGACGCTATCTGTCAAATTGATTCGTGATGCGCAGATTGATCTCTCAGCGATAAACCATTCTTTTGATTCATCATGTTAGAAACACTTTTTTTTGGCAGTCTCTCTGAACGGATTTTTGGGAGCCCCTTTAGGCCTATGGCGAATAACCAAATATTCCCAGATAAAAATGAGAAAGAATGTATTTGAGAAACTGCTTTGCGATGTGTGGACTCATCCTAAAGAGTTACACCTTTCTTTTGATTAGGCGGGTTGGAGACGCTCTCTTTGTAGAGATTCCAAAGGGACGTGTGGGAGCCCTTGAGGCCTATGGTGACAAACTGAATATCCCCAGACAAAGACCAGAGAGAATATTTCATTGAATCTGCTTCGTGATGTCTGGATTTATCTGCCAGCGCAGAACGTATTCTTTGTTTGTTTGTGTGTGTGTGTGTGAGTCAGCAGGTTGGAAATGCTCTTTTTGTTGAGTGTGTGGGAAGACATTTCCAAGCCCATTAATTCCGGTTGTCCAAACCAGATTGTCCCCCCGAGAAAAGCCATGAAGAAGCGAAACGATCTGTGAAACTGCTTTGCGTGACTGGATGCATCTCACAGAGTTAAACCTTTCTTTTGATTCACGTGTTGGAAACACGCTTTCTCTAGAATTTGCCAAGGCATATTTGGGAGCCCATGGAGGCCTATGTTGAAAAATCAAATATCCCCAGAGAAGCAGTAGAAAGAAGCTATCTGTGAATTGGCTTTGTGAGATGTGGATTCATCTCACAGAGTTAAACCCGTGTTTCGGTTCAGCAGGTTGGAAACACTTCTGTGGTAGAATCTGCAAAAGGATATTTGGGACTCCTTTGAGGCCAATGGTGGAAAAGCACATATTTCCTGATAACAGCTAGAAGGAAGCTACCTGAGAAACTGCTTTGTGTGTGGATTCCTCGCACAGAGGTACAACTGTATTTGGACTCAGCGGATTGGAAGCACTCTTTTAGTAGAATCTGTGAAAATAATGTGGGCTGCAATTGAGGCCTAGGGTGAAAAACAGATTATCCCCAGATAAAAACTGAAGAGAGCCTATGTGTGAAACGGTTTTGTAATGTGGGGATTCCTCTCACAAAGTGAAAGCGTTCTTTTGATACGTCGGTTTGGAAATATTCTTCTTAAGGGAATCGGCGAAGGGACTTTGGGAGCCCCTTGAAACCTGTGGAGAAAAACCGACACTCCCCAGAGAAAAACCAGAAATAAACTATCATCGGGACTGATTAGTGATCTGTGGATACATGTTACAGAGTTAAACTTTTCTTTGGATTCAAAATGTTGGAAACACTGTGTTTGCAGAATCTCTGAAGAAAGGACATTGCAAAGACCATTGAGGCCCAAGGGGAGGTCTCTCACTCTCTCTCTCCCTCTCTCTCTCTCTCTCCCTCTCTCTCTCTCTCTCTCTCTCTGTCTGTTTCTCACTGTGTCTCTCTGTCCGTCTCAAAAAATAAGAAAGGATGGATACATGCATACATACATACATACATACATACAATTAAAAATTAGGAAGAAAATAAAATGAATAACTCGGCCCGGCGCGGTGGCTCAAGCCTGTCATCCCAGCGCTTTGGGACGCCGGGGGCGGTGGATCGCTGGATCACGAGGTGGTCAGATCAGCAGGGCCAGTATGGTGAAACCCCGTCCGTCTCCAGTCAAAAGACCAAAAATTAGCCGGGCATGGTCGTGCGCGTCTGTAATCTCAGCTACTCGGGAGGCCGAGCTGAGGCAGGAGAATCGCTTGAACCTGGGAGGCGGAGGTTGCAGTGAGCCGAGATCGCGCCGCTGTACACCAGCCTGGGCGAGAGAGCGAGACAACCTCTCCAAAAAATACTACTACTACTAATAAATTAATACATAAACGAATAAAAATGAAAGTAAAATAAAAAATAAAACTGAAAAGGAAAAGGAAAAGGAAATAATTAAAAAGTGAGTTTCCGGGAAGAGAGGGAAGAAAAAAAAAAGGAAAGAAAAAAGACAACAGTCCCACAGTGACATAAACATATGCCTCTCGCCTTTCGAGGCGTCAGTGATGCTACGAATGATGCGTAATTTTTTTTTTAACTTCCTTTTATGTTATTCTCGTTTATTGTTTGACACGAGCCTCGGAGGCCCTCCCTCCCTCCGTCCCACTCCCTCCTCGTTGCCCAGACAACTTCAGGAGACAGGCCCTGGCTGGGCCAGATTGTTCTTCTCTTTGAGCAGTTGTTTCCCTGTCTTTCTTCGTGTCTTTAACCCGTGTGGACTCTTCTGCTCGGATTTCACAGATGGCAGCTCCACTTCCGGCCTTGTTGTTTAGTGGGGGCTTTCCTGATTCTCCCCGCATGTAGTGAAAGCAGAGAGATTCGCCTCTCCCACTCCCCCCCTCTCTTTCTTTGTTGCTTTCTCGCTTTTTCTTTCTGTCTCTTTCTATCTTTCTGTCACGCTTTCTTGCTGTCTTGTTTTCTTGCTTTCTTGCTTTGCCTTTCTTCCTGTCTGTCTTTCCTCTGTCTTCTTTTTTTCTTTCTTCTCTCGTCTTTCTTTCTGGCTGTTTTTCTCCCTCTCTCTCTCTTTCTTCTTTCTTTCTTTCTCTCTTTCTTTCCTTCTTTCTCTCTTTCTCTTTTTCTCTTTCTTTCTCTCTCTCTTTCTTTGTCTGCCTGCCTTCCTGCCTTCCTTCCTTCCTTCCTTCCTTCCTTCCTTCCTTCCTTCCTTTCTTTCTTTCTTCCTTTCTTCCTTTCTTTCCTTCATTTTCTCTCTCTCTCTCTCTCCCAGCCTCTGAAAGTGCTGGGATCACAGGCGTCAGCCACCGTGCCTGGCCTGTTTGCTCATGTTATTTTATTTTTTATGTATTTATTTTCATCTATTCATTCATGTGTATAAGTACAAATATTTTCTTTCTTTCTTTCTTTTTTTATGTATGTATGTATGTATGTATGTATTTATTTATTTATTCTCTTTTTTTTTTTTTTTTTTTTTTGAGACGGAGTCTCGCTCTGTCGCTCAGGCTGAAGTGCAGTGGCCGGATCTCAACTCACTGCAAGCTCCGCCTCCCGGCTTCACGCCATTCTCCTGCCTCAGCCTCCCAAGTAGCTGGGACTACAGGCACCCGCCACCTCGCCCGGCTAGTTTGTTTTTTGTATTTTTCAGTAGAGACGGGGTTTCACCATGTTAGCCGGGATGGTCTCGATCAAGACAAATATTTTCATCTGTTTTGATGTATTTTTATATCTCATATTTAGCTAAAAATGCAAATATTTATGCTGTTATTTGTCTTTTCTTTCTTTCTCTCCTTTGTGTTTTTCTTCCCTTCTTTCTTTCTCTGTCTCCTTCTCTATGTTTTCCTCCCTCCCTCCCTCCCTGCCTCCCTCCCTTTCTCTCTTGTTCGTTTCTCTTCCGTGCTTTCTTTATTTCTTTTATTCCGTTTCTGTCCTTCTTTTCTGTTTCCTCTGTTTCTTTTTCCCTTCTTTCCTCATTCTTTCTCTCTGTTTCAGGTTTCTTTCCTTTCCATCTCTCCTGTAAAAATGTAACCTTTGAAAAGTGACGTTTCATCATCTTCATTTTCCACGTTGTCTCCCTTTTCTCTCCCTTTTCCTTCCTCCCTCTCTCCCTGCTCCCTTCCCTCCCTCCCTTCCTTTCACCATCTGTCTCTTCTCTCCATTCCCTCCCTCCCTCCCTGCCTCCCTCCCTCCCTCCCTCCCTCCGTCTCTGTCTGGATTCAGGAAGAGCCTACGCAATCTGTGTCTCCCTGTGTCCTCAACGGCCCGCGACCGAGTCCTTGCTTGCTGTTTCTCCCTCCGAGATGCCTCTCCGAACATCCACACGCCGTGGGTTGTCTTCTGACTCTGTCGCGGTCGATGCAGAGACAGGCTTTGGGGACCGTTTCTGTGGGGTTGGGGTAGAGGGGCTGCGTTTTCGGCCTCGGGATAGCGTTTCTCGACTCACGGTTTCGGTTTCGCGGTCGGCGGGCCGGCCTGCCATCCGGATCTGTCTTGGTGACGTTCGCGACGGTTGTCGGACTCCATCTGGCGGCCGCTTTTATATCGTTCCCTTGGCTTCCGGAGCTGCGGTGGCAGCTGCCGAGGGAGGGGACCGTCCCCGCTGTGAGCTAGGCAGAGCTCCGGAAACACCGCGGTCGTCAGCCGGGCTGTCCCGGTCGCGCCAGAGCTCTGGCGCGTCGCTTGTGAGTCAGAGCTCGGGCGTGCAGGCTTATGTGGGGAGAGGTTGTCGCTGCGCTTTCGGGCCTGAGCCGGGTGTGGGGGCTGCCGGGGTTGGTCGACCAGCACGCCGCAGCTCAGCTCCCGAGGCCTGACCCGCGACCCGCGGGGACCCACCGGGCTTGGGGCGGGAGGCTGGGGACACCCTTCCCGGCCCGGTCGCGGGCCCGCGCGCATCCTGGCCGTCTGAGGCAGCGGCCGAATTTTTTTCCCCAAGTCCCCGTGGGGAGCCGGGGACCGTCCTGCCTCGTCCCCCGGGTGCCGGGGAGCGGTCCCCGGGCCCGGCCGCCGCCCCTCTGCCGTGACCTTTTGTTTTCAAGTCCCCGTGGGGAGTCGGAGAGCGCTCCCTGAGCGCGCGTGCGGCCCGAGGGGTCACACTTGGCCGGCCTTCGGTCCCTCGTGTGTCCCGGTCGTACGAGAGGACGGCCGAAAACGCTTCCGAGTCTCGCTCTGGAGACACGGGCCGGCCCCTGCGTGGCACGGGTGGCCGGGAGGACGTCCCTGGCCCGGCGCTGCTCCGGCGTGTGTCCTGGGGTCGACCAGAGGGCCCTGGGTGCTCCGTGTCTGGCTGCGATGGTGGCGATTTTGGGGACAGATGTCCGTGTCGCGGGTTCCCTGGGCCGGCGGCGTGGTCGGTGGCTCGACCTCCTGTCCCCTGGGGAGGTATATCTTTCACTCCGAGCCGGCATTTTGGGCCACCGGGTTATTGCTGACACGCTGTCCTCTGGCGACTTGTCGCTGGAGAGGTCGGGCCTCTGGATGCGTGGTGGGCCTCTGGGCCTCCCGGTGACCCGGCTAGCCGGCCCTGCTCGTGCTGGAGCCGCCTGCTGGGGCCCGTGTGTGCCTGGTCTCTCGTGCGTCTGAGCGTCCCGACTCCCGGTGCCGCCTTGGGTCCGGGTCTCTGACCCACCCGGGGGCGGCGGGGAAGGCGGCGCGGGCTTACCCTGCCGCTGCGCGCTCCCTGCTGTGGGCACCTGGGGCGGCCGTGACAACCCCACTCCCGCTGGCTCCGTGCCGTGC
This sequence comes from Chlorocebus sabaeus, assembly GCF_047675955.1. NCBI lineage: Eukaryota > Metazoa > Chordata > Mammalia > Primates > Cercopithecidae > Chlorocebus > Chlorocebus sabaeus. The sequence continues at coordinate 17,085 of NW_027327054.1, read as the reverse complement.
GTGTCAGGCGTTCCTCGTCTCTGCCGGGTTGTCTGCCGCCCCTTTCCCGGAGCTGGGGGTGGTCAGGTTGATCTGCTCGCTGGCCTCCGGGGAGGCTGTGGCTGACTGACTGACTGACCGACCGACCCCGCTCCGGGGTTGCTTTCCCTGATTGATGTGGTGATGTCGTGCTCTCCCGGGCCGGGACCGAGCCGCGGCGGGCGAGGGGCGGCCATTCATGGTGAATGGGACCCGTTCTTCTCGTCCCGCCCGCGGGGGCCCCCTGTCTCTCGTCCCCGCCTGTGAGCGGTGCGTTGGGAGGCGCTGGGGTGCGGAGCCCGGCCTGACCTTGCTGTCCCGCCCCCGCCGTCTGCCTCGTGGCGTTCGGCGGGGGTCGGCGGGGTCCTCTGACGCAGCAGGCACCCCTCGCTTTCGCCTCTTGTGGTTGTCGCCTTGCGGGGCCGCCCCCCTCCGCGGCGGTGGGGGTGCTGTCCCGCCGGCCCGTCGTGCTGCCCTCTCGGGCGTTGCACGAGCGCTGGCTCTGCCTGGGTCTTTGCGGTGCTCCTGGAGCGCTCCGGGTTGTCCCTCAGGTGCCCGAGGCCGAGCGGTGGTGTGTCGCTCCCACCCCCAGCGCCCCCTCCTCCGGTCGCCGCCACGGTGCCGGCGCGTTGGGTCCTGAGGGAGTTCGTTGGGTGTGGGCCGAGGCGGTCGAGTGAGACGCGCCCCTCCCCACGCGGGGAAGGGCGCCGCCTGGTCCGGCGAGCGCACGTCCCGTGCCTCCCCTCTGGCGGGTGAGCGCGGGCCGTGTGAGCGGTCGCGGTGGGCTCGGGCCGGCCACGCGTGCGCCGGCCGGCCGCCGAGGGGCTGCCGTTCTGCCTCCGACGGGTCGTGTGTGGGTTCACTGGAGGTGCTTTACCTCGCAGAAAGGAGGTGGGTGGACGGCGGGGGGGCCTTTGGGGGCTGTGCGCACGCGCGCCAGCCGGGCCCCTGCCCTGACCGCGAACGCTCGAGGTTGCCGCAGGTTTCTTCTCCTCGCGCCACACGCCCCCTCCCTTCCCCAGGTGTCCCCGAGCGCCTCTGTGGGCCCGACGAGGGGCGACTGGCGGGTGGGGAGTGTGACCCACCCTCGGTGAGAAAGCCTTCTCTAGCGATCCGAGAGGCGTGCCTTGGGGTACCGGATCCCCCGGCCTGCCGCCTCTCTCTGCGTTGTGGTAGCGCTGCCGTAGCGACTCGCTTGCAGAGAGCCCTCCCCCGCTGCTCCCCCCTCGACGGGATGAGGCTGGGGAAACGGTGAGGGTTCCGCCGGACCCCGCGGTGGGGGCCGAGCGTGCGGCTCGTCGTCTACTGTGGCCCGCGCCTCCCCCTTCCGTGTTGGGGGAGGATCCCGCTGGGCCGGGCCCGACGTCCTAGCGGATTGGGAAGGCTGCCGCGAGCGGCGGGTGCGCGTGGCACTCCGTCCGGCGCGGGACGCCGCTGTGAGCCGGCTCTCCGCCCGCTCCTGTGCCGAGCCGCGACCGGTGTCGGTGACCGCGTTCGCGTGGCGCGGGGTTGGGCCGCCTGGCTCTTGGGGAGCGAGCCGTCCCCACGGGGGGTGCGCCGGTCTCCCGGAGCGGGACCGGGTCCGGGACGGACGAGAAACGAGCGATATGCGGCCCCTGGTGTTGGGCTTGTGGCTGAGGTTGCTTCGGGGCCCCCGGTGGCAGGACCCGGGGCTCGTGAGGGGGGTTGCTCGGTGGGTTGCCCAAGGGCCGTTCGGCGTCCCAGGCGGGGCGCCGCGGGACCGCCCTCGTGTCTGTGGCGGTGGGATCCCGTGGCCGTGTTTTCCTGGTGGCCCGGCTGTGCCTGAGGTTTTCTGCCCGAGTAGCCCTCCGCGGGTTCCCCGTGCCCTCGTCCCCGTGGCCCCCTGGCTCCTTGCCTGCCTTGTGCCCCTTTTCCCCGCCCGCCGCCTGCCGATCCTCTCTTCCCCGAGCGGCTCACCGGCTTCTGCGCTGTTGGCCGCCCCGTCTGGGCCCGAACCCGGCTCCGCCTTCTGGGGGCGTCGCCGCCGGCCACGCTGGTTGGCCCGGTGTCTGCGTCCCCATGGCGCGCGCCTTCGGGACCGGGTCG
>NW_027327053.1:0-23001 GCF_047675955.1 Chlorocebus sabaeus | reverse complement strand
ACCCATCATCTTTACCATATTCTGTTAGAGCAATTAATAACTCCCAAGCCCCACACCCACTCAAGGAGAATATTAATTAAAGGAATGAAAAGGAGGCAGGAGTCACTGGTGGTCACCCCCCTAGACTTACGCCATCACATGTATAAAATAGCATTTTATCGCTTCCTAAAACAGTATCAGCCTATACTCTTGATCCATGAATTAGCTGTTGGATCTAGCCTCAAAAGGCAAGGTCATTCAACAACACTGCAGGCACTGTCCTGGGTGATAAAAATCCAGGGGTGCCTTCTCTGGCCTGTTCTTTGTTCTCATGGTGCTGATAGTCTAACTGGGAACTCAGGTAACAGATGCATAAGTAACTTTAAAACATAAACACAACTGAAATTATTTCAGATAGACAATAGTACTCTGAAGATAATAACAGTGGATAGTGACTCAAAAAGGAGCTGAGATGGGATGTTCTCAGAATGTTGAGGGAAATGATCCCAGGAACGGAAGTGCTTAAGTTGAGACCTGAGAATAAAGGAGAAGCTGCAGGCTGTGGTGGCTCACATCTGTAATCCAAGAACTTTGGGAGACCAAGGTGGGTGGATGGCTTGGGATCTGGAGTTTGAGACCAGATTGGGCAATATGACAAAACCCCATCTCTACAAAAAAAAAAAGAAAAAAAAAAGAAAAGAAAAATTAGCCATGCCTGATGGTGCACACCTGTAGTCCCAGCTACTCGGGAGGTTGAGGTGGGAGGATCACCTGAGACCAGGAGGTGGAGGTTGCAGTGAACTGAGATCACACCACTGCACTCCAGCCTGGGCAACAGAGTGGGACCCTGTCTCAAGAAATAAAAATAAAATTAAGAGATGAGGAGAGGCCATTCATGAAATATTGGAAGAAAGAGGCTTAAAGCCTGATAGCACAATGAAAACAGTGGTGATATGGAAATAAGTCTGGTTTTTCAAGAAGCCAACAGAAGTCCCTTGTGACTGTAAAACAGTGAGAAGGGATAAAGGTATAGGAGGAGAGAGAAAGAGGAGGTGATGGTTTTGAAGAAATTCTTGTCTTTGGGAGTATTCAGCTTGATATTTTACTCATAGAAAGAGCAGGTCCTTTCATTCACAGGCAAAATTCCTGCAGATTTTCAGAGAAAAAGATAGTGCCTTTCTATATTTCACTCAATGAAAGCTATAAATAGCATCTATAAATCATCACCAATTTCCAAACCCACGAAATCTAAAATGACCAGCTTCGCTGGCTGATCATTTAACTTTTCACCTCTGGAGAAAGTGCTTCTGATATTGATCCTGACATTCAAACCTCAGGGCAGGAAGGAAGCTCCTCTGTCAAAACCCAATAAAGCACAATTACTGTGTAAAGGTGTGATTTTCTATTTGGATAAAACACTCAAATACATTTATTAAGTAGCACATGCAACAGCATTGCCACGAGGGAACAAAAATCATAGCTAGAGACTCTGGAGGTGCCTGGCAAATTTTCTTATACTGTGTTACAAACTTATTTCAAGTCAATATATACTTAATAAGTGCTTACAAGCTGACAGTCCTGTGCTAGGTGCTGTGGACACAGGCAGCCCTAAGTCAGAATCCTGTATGCAGAGAGCTCACCATGGGAGAGAGGGGCATGCATGCGTGAGGTGTAATATACTAGCTTAAGGGCTAGCCTAGAAGTTTACATAAAATAAGAACAAAAAAAGAAAAGTTATTAATTCCCTGCAAAGAGAATTGTGAATTTAGAAAACTGAGATAGAAAGGATCCCAATTTTGTATAATTAAAAAAGAAAATATACCTAGGTTTGCGGTTTTAGAGTGTATAAATGACACCATTCCATAACTCATTATCTTCCTGCTTCTTGTTAAGGAAGTTTTAAAATCTTTCATCTATAATAAATGACAGTGATAGTCATCTTAAAACACAATAGAGGCAGAACCTTTTTTTCCTAATAGAGCTTACATGGAAATGCCTGGCATGTTCTGCATTTGGAATAGATTTGAGGAAACAGTCTTAGAACAATGCCCTCCAGACAGGAAAGTAACAAGACAATGTGTCCCCTGCCTTTCTGTTTAGCCCAGTCTCTTTGACAAGACAATGTGTCCCCTGCCTTTCTGTTTAGCCCAGTCTCTTTGAATTTCCTGAAAACCACTTGTAACACAACTCATTATAAGGCAATTACAAAATATTAAAGAGGCAAATTGAGCCAGTTCCCCATAATCCACTGACACACAGCAGATACATTTTACACATTATCACACATACACACACACAGCTATAAAACCCACACAAAGTGACGAGAAAAGGAGGCAGCTATCCAAGGGTTTCTTGGAAATCCATGAAGTACAAAGACGAATTCTTTCAGACTCATAAGGAAGAGGCTGACACTTGCCACCTACATCACCTAAAACTCCTGAGTTTCCCAGAGCCATCTCCTCCTGGGTCATATAGAGCACCTCGTCCTCAGTCTCCCAGCAGCCACTCTGGGATCTGCCAGTCAACTTACCACTTTCTAAAACTCAAGACTGGTGTCCTTGATGTAACTTTTCATTGCTATTAGAGCAAAGGTCAAACTATTTAACATGGCCTCTGAGGCCTCAGCTCCTCCGGCCACTCCTACCCTTTCAATCTCCCGCAGCACTCCCCTTTGTTCTCTGCATCCAGCCATACTTTCCCCCTTTTTTCCACCCCACCCACCTGTCACCCTTTCACTGGTTGGCTCTGTCAGTCCTTCTGCTCTTAGCTCATGTGTCACCTCCCTGAAGAAGCGTTCTACACCTTCCAGACAAGGCTACTGTAATAATCAGTGTTTTCTAGAGTGACAGAATATATATATATAAAGTATTAATTCACATGATCACAAGGTCCCACAATAGGCTGTCTGCAAGCTGAGGAGCAAGAAGAGCCAGTGAGCCAGTTCGAGTCTCAAAACCGAAGAACTTGGAGCTCAGTGTTCAAGGGCAGAAAGCATCCAGCACACGAGAAAGATGTAGGCTGGGAGGCTAGGCCAGTCTGGTTTTTTCACGTTTTTCTGCCTGCTTTATATTTTAGTGACACTGGCAGCTAATTAGATGGTGCCTTCCCCGACACAGATTAAGGGTGGGTCTGCCTTTCCCAGTCCACTGACTCAAATGTTAACCTCCTTCGGCAACACCCTCACAGATACACCCAGGATCAATACTTTGCATCCTTCAATCCAATCAACTTGACACTCAGTATTAACCATCACAGCTACTATGGCCTTCTTGAATACTCCCTGTCTTAGAAACATGCAGCCCATTCAAATTTTTGTGTTCAATGCCTGTCTTAATGACCAGAAGTGACTTCCAAAAGGACAAAGACTACAGCAGACTCACTCCATTCACACCACCTAACAATGCCTGGCACATGGTAAGCGTTTCATCAAACTTAGGCTGGAGAAATGAAAGAAGGTAGAGGGGAAGATGCAGACAAGACTGAAAATGGTAACAAGATCTCTGGACAGATAGATGTAAATTTAGTAACCTATGTATACAATGTCTATAACTAGGAATTACTCTATACATTATATAAACAATTTCTGCTAATCATTGAGTGCAAGAAGGAACACTTAAACAAAACCTCCAGTGAATATGAGCAAGCAATTGCAGAAGAGGAAACATATAAGGCTAACACCCACATGACAAGGTCTTCAAACTCATCAGTATTTATAAAGTGCAAATTATAAAAAAACAAGATATTATATGACAATTTTTAATCAGGGCAATTTACGAAGGCAAATAATGCCAAGGATTTCCAGGGATGGGTGGATTTCGGCATCCACATTTGTTGTTGACTTGAACATGGGCTAGCTCAGCCCTCTGGGGAGAAGCCAGATAGTTCTTACTCTATTGAGTGCACTCAAGGCCTATTAAATAGAAGCCCCGACACAAGTATATGTATCAAAGCAACCCTCCAAGTGAAGTGCCTTTCCCAAGATCATGGAGCTGGTGAGTAACAAAGCTTGGGTTTGACTCCAGCAGCCTGGCTCTAGAGTCCATGTTCTTAGCCACTATGTTATGCAGACAGGGAAAAGGTTAGCAGAAATCAACATCTAATACTCTAAGCAAAGCCTGTAGAACACTGAGTGTGCCTCTGAAATGTTCAGTTCTCAAATCACAATATGATATGAGACTGGTACGTTCTATAAGATGAATGACAATAGTTTTTCATGGCTACAGGGACTATGAGAAATTATGCTAATGGATGTCTCAGAAGAAAATCTTTAGAGACACAAAGGCATTTACACGCACAAACAAGATGAACTTTATTCAGATGCTTCCTACCCAACCTTTAAAACAAAGAGATGGGGGTACAACACAAAAGCACATTCCAATAAAAGCTATTCCACAGGGAACAAAGCAGTGTAGTCCAGAGAAGCCAGTCGCTGCTGGATGGTAAGACTTGACAGAGACAGAACCTAGAACATGACTACAGAGAATAGATTGTACAGCTGGCCCATCATATCCTTGGGTTCTGCATCCATGGATTCAACCAACTGCAGGTGGGAAATATAGTATTACCAAAATGCAGAACTCACGTATGTGCAAGGTTGCCTCTAATTCCTGCCCTTAAGAATTTTTGTTTGTTTGTTTTTTTGCAAAACCTCTTCCTAAGAGCAGCTGAATTCTTAATAAGAGTTAAGAAGCATAGTTTAAGATTATATATTTCTGACGAGCTTCTAGGTACATGCATATTCTATAGTGAAGGCAAAAGCACGAACCTTAATTTAAGACACAGTAGGAAGTACTAGTCATTTCTTTCATGATTTCTACAATGGCATTTATGATGAGAAAATCCTTCCCCTAGGCAAGATGGTGAAGTTTAATTTTATGTGTCAATTTAATTGGACCACAGGGTGCCCAGATATTTGACCAGATGTTATATTGGGTGTGTCTTCAAGGGCATTTCTGGATGAATGAACATTTGAGTGGCTGAACTTTGAGAAAAGCAGATTGCCCTCTCCAATGTGAGTCAACATCCTCCAATCAGTTGAAGACCTGAAAAGAATAAAACTGTTGAATAAGAAGCAACTCTCCCTGCCTGACTGATTGAGATGGGATATTGGCCTTTTCTGTGTTTCGGTTTTGGACTGAAACATCAGCCCTTCTTGGTTTTCAGGGCTGCCAACATTCAGACTGAAACTTCTACTATCAACTCTCCTATTTATCAGGTCTTTGAACTTGGACTGAAACTACACATCCACTTTCCTGGGTCTCCAGTTTGTTGACTGTAGATCTTGGGACTTCTCAGTTTTCATAACCATATGAGCCAATGTCTTTCATATATATGAGAGAATGTATATTTTCATATATGAATATATATTTTTATATATGAAAATACATATATGTATTTTATGTATGTGTGTATATATACACACATAAAATAGCATAAAATTGTATATATTATATATAAAATAAGGAGTTAGCTCAAATTATGGGCTCTGTTTCTCTGGATAATTCTAATAAAGATCAGATATTCATATTCACATATGTGAAAAATGTATATATATAAAAAATATATTCTAGTGCTGTCTCTTTGTGTGTATGTCTAGCTAGCTGCATATTTTAAATTTAGCTCTGGAATTCCTTTAAAATTTATTTTGGCATATGATGTGAAATGGGAACATGATCATAAATCACAGACTGACATCTGCTGAATTTTGTCTAAATTCAACAAGCAGAGGAATGATTCTTTCCTGTAAAAATTTTCAAAATTAAATTGAAATATTTAGTTTTTGGCAGAGCAGTTACACTCTAATTAACATGCATCTCTCAATCTCCATTTTAAATCCAGATTTCACTCAATTATCATACTTGCCTAAGTACTGACCCTAACAGTGTTTTCCCAAATTGCCAGTTATTTTCTCCATACCATGTTCAAATAACTTGTTGCTTTCTCCTTAAATCATACTGGATTTTATAAATACTAGCATCTGCTTTCGAGTGGTGTATTATGTTGCATTGATTTGCGCCTCTAAGTGCTAGTACCAAGACAGTTTGATTCATGTAGTCTTACAATATGTTTTATTATATAGGAGTATTATTGTCTTCTCAACAACCTTCTTTATCATCATTTCATTGATGATAAAATTCCTTTTTCTTAAACATTAACTGTAGAACTTTGGTTAAGCTCCTTCTGCCAACAATAAATTTAGATTTTCATCATAGATATGGGTGTGAATAGTATGATGATGAGTGTCTTTGGTTACATTTTAATGCATTTACAAACATAAAAGTTACATCACATGCAACTTAAAATATCGGATGTTCTCTTTTCTGAAGACTCCATGGCCATGAATGCATGCATTCAGCTCACATCTCCACAGATACCCCACTAAATACCACTGAAGTATCAAAACAAATACTTTTCAGCAAACAGTGTAAGGTGCAAACCATCAGCAGGAGAAAGTGTTTATCTAAAACAGTGGAAGATGGAGAGTGGATAAAGCTGTTAAAGTGTAAGATGGAACAGAGACAAAAGACACCACAGTCTGGAGTAAAGTGAAGATGCCAAGAGGGTCCTCTTTGGAATCCCACAGGGGCCCTTGATTCCGCATTGGCGAATACAGTGGTAGATGGGAGAGAAAAGTGTAGTTGAATGCAAGGAAACTGATTAACATTTTATGTATAGAATATTCATCTCCATTTCCCTACCTCCCCTCACTGAGTAGAAGATAGAATGCTTTATATTTACCTCAGTGGAAAAGAAAGCAAAGGAATCTTCGCTAAATAAATTTAGCTAACCTCCAAATGCCAAGCTTTCCAGTGTGGTTGCTGATGCTGGCATCTTGAAAAGAGATGGAGGTGGCGCAGGAATTCTGCAATCATTGTGGCCCGAAGTTACACATTCAGCATGGTGGTGTACAAAGCCAGAAAGGACCTAGATCCTTGATGGCTCTCTTGAATAGCCCTGGAGCCCTTACCTCTGGATTCTTCATCATGCTGAAAATTAACAAATCTCTACGTAGCTAAGCAACTGTAGAGAAGTTTTCTGTTACTTGCAGCTCAAGACAATTCTCAGTGATATATTGGAAGGTAAGTGGCAGCAAAAGTATGCTAAATCCTTCACTTCTATAAATATATTTAGGGAAGAAGTAGACGTGTTAACATTATTTAGTGTTACAGAAGTAATTACAAAAAGAAGTAAAAGCAGGAGAGGTTAGATGTGCCTGCCTCTGGACAGGGAGCAAAGTGTAGAGAGGGACTGATGGTCATCTGAATTTATTTATTTTGTAACTGACAGATAAAAATTATATATATTTATTGTGTATAGCATAATGTTATATATATATATATATATATATATATATCTTATAGAATGGCCAAATAGAGTCAATTAACATATGCATCACCTCACATTTCATTTTTTGTGGTGAGAAGACTTAAAATTAACTCTCAGCAATTTTTGAGAATACATTGCTGTCAACTATGGTCACTGTGTTGTACAAGAGTTCTCTTGAACTTATTCTTCCTGCTCTATTTTTACTGTATGTGTGTATTACTTTAACAACAGTAGAAAAAATATTTTTTGTTATATACAAACTTGTATTCTAGATCTATATTTTAAGCAATCAATATATTTGAATTAGGAAAAGTGAAGAGGCTAGCCAAGATGCTCACCTTAAAACCAACACCTTCAGCCTCTACACAATGACAAAAGTAACACGCCCCTGCAGAGAGGTCCAAGATTTCCCTTAGAAAGCAGTTCTTAAATGAGATTGAAATGCAATGTGATAAGCACTATAATAAAATAATTCCAAGTGTTATGAAAGCAACCAGCTGGATCAACTAATGACCTAGAGAATTTTTAGGGAACGTTTCGTGGAAGAGAGAACATTTGCACTGAATCTTGAGGATTAAGGAGGAGTTTACTAGTCAGAGCAAGGACAGGCAGAAGACGTTGCAGAAAACTTGGGCCAGTCTGACAAAAGCACACAAATGTAAAAGGCCATAGGGCACTGCAGAAAAGACGTTGAGTATCTGACAGGAAATTTGAAGGAGGTGGCATCAGATATAAACTGGGGTAGGAAACAGGTTGAGGCCAGCTGATAAATAATCATAACAAATCCACCTGTAAGCCACCAGTACTCTCTTCTCTTGCTCGCTCCTCAGTTGGTGTCCACACTCTCATATTTGTTTCAGATGTACAGTTACCCCCAGTACCTGCCCAGTATGTCATCTCGTGCTGCCTCCTTCTGCCTTATAACTCCTCCAGAAACACAAAGCAAGGACAATGAACCTGGCTTTCTCTTTTAGGGTCAGACAAATGTCCTGGACACTAGAGAGATCTCATTTCGGCTTGTTATTCGAGACATCAAACATTGAAAGCCAATAATCTGTTTCTAATTTATATCTCAGGAGGAGAGGAGACTTCCTTAAACTGAGTAGAATTCATCTATGTAAATATAAAAAGTAAATTTTATCACAGGTAAATTTATCACTGGACAGCAGGTTGTGATTAGAAATGTGGTGAAATGGCAGAGTGAGGAATCGTGTTTGTGGCAGAAGCAGTTTGCTGTATACTCAATTACCATGTATATTTCTGCAAATTATTATTAAGAGGGGCAGTTAGGGCCACTGTCTATAGGGACTGCTTCACAGCCTCCCTAGCTTTGCTTCCAGATGTGGTTCTAGTTGTAACCAATGCGATGTGAGCAAAAAAAAAAAAAAAAAAATGTGTATCACTTCCAAGTTAAATGATTTAGATGTGTCTACACATCTCTCTCTTTCCCTCCAACAGCTGGGGAAGATAACTCCAAGGCCCTAGGCCATGGCAGAAATTAAGACAGGGGAGTAAGTCACGTGTCAACCATCATCAGTGATGTTAGATCATTGTGTGTGAGAAATAAAACATTGAGCATGGAAAGCCACTGAAATGCTGAGGTTCACTGGTTACAGCAGCAAGAATTACTTAACACAGTTTTTAATTGGTACAACTATGACCCTTTAAACTGATAAAAAGTTGAAATAAATCACAGAGCTCTCTTAATCAACACTGCAGTTTCATGGGCTAAGTGGAGATGAAAAAGCGTAACGTGAAACCAGAGTGAAGGGCTTTGAAGTCGATGTGTTAGATGCCCACAAGGATCCAGACATGAAACTAGCAGGCATTACTAAAAATAGGAAGTAGAAAAATTAGACCTTAATCTAATACAAACTTTAATCATTTATAGGCAATATCCGCTACTGAGCAGGAGAAAATTGTGTACACCTTGTTCCCATTTCCATTTATATTTATTCCAAATTGGACATTACAGAGATTGTTTAAATAATATCAGAAATGTGCTAATAACTCAGGAAACTCTGTTATTAACTGATTAGGGGCAGCTGAGACTTATAACAGAGGTCAAAAATAAATCCATGTTGGAAAGCTAAGTCTGTCATCAACTCATATTATCTAGTGAGACAAATCACTTCGTGTCTCTGAAATTCAATTTCCCCCTTGTCACATGGGATCTACTTCCTAATATCCCCCAAGAACACCATGAAGTAACTCAACTGTGTGCCCCATAAACATATGAGTCAGCTCAGATAAATGTCATACTCGAGTTCATTTACTTGGGGATTCGAATTCAAACTGGCCTTCATTCACTCACTCTTTCCATCCATCTACAAGGATTCTTCCCATTGTGATAAAACAAAAAATTCAATTCCAATGAGCTTAAACAAAAGTTAATGACAGTCATAAATGGCATGTCTAAGGATAGAGCGGCTTCCAATCACAGTTGAAAATCAAAGTTCAGAAAATGTCATTTAGACACTTTTACTGAACTCACAACTCTGATTTCGATGGTGTCAGATCCTTATTCAATCTCCTTTTCATGGGAAAAAAAATATCCTTCCATTTCATGTTTGATTTCCTTCAAGTTCAGCAAGAACTAGTAAAAACTGATTTTTAAGAAGTACCCAAAGAAAAGTTTTGTGAATCTCCTTATATCACCAGATGGGTTATGTGCTCGTCTTTAAACCAATCACTTTAATTAGAAGGATAGAATTTGCTGATGAGCCCAGCCATGGTCATGTGACCCACCTTGGGCACCTGAAGTATATCAGTTTTCCCCGATCCACAGGCTGGGCGAGAAGTGGATCCCCTAAAGTACTCATCAGAGTATTTTTGAAACAAGAGAGCAAGAGATGTTAGGTAGAGAGATCAAAACCAGCATAAATGCCTACTCAACGCATTGCTCAAAGCAACAAAATGTATCTAAAAATATAATTATTCAATGGCTATCCTATTTACAACCTAACAAACCTGTTGATGTTGAAAAAGAAACACCAAGAGTATACCCCTGATGGTACAGACACAAAGGCAATTGCCTCAGAGAAAAAACTTACAGTTGGGATTCAGCAGGATATTTTCGAATCACAAGATGGAGAGCTTGAGCTCAGTACCCATAAAAAAATCAATGCCCAATTGCAATCGAGTACCCCTATTTTCCTAAGAAATAGTTTAATTATTTTTAAATTATATTCTCTTCTTTTCTCCTTTCCCCTTTTCCCACTTGCTGCTTCCCACTTCCTACTTGGTCCTTTAAGAAATGAAAATACAGCCTTTTGCCTCCTCCTTCACCAGACACTTCTTAGAGGGCAAGATCATCTAACTCCTGAAGAGCCAACCGTCGATTTACAGACCCAATCATGCCTGTTGTGGAATATTCACTTCCAGGGGTTGTCTCGGAACTTCCAGCCTCCGGGAGGGTATATCAAAAGCATGTCTGCTTAATCATTTTTACATCTTACTTCTGCCCAGGAAGGTGCCAACTCAGCTGTCAGGTAGATTAGCCACTGAGCTAGCAAGAGGAACCCGTCTGTTGCTCACTTACCCTCACTACCTTATGGAAGTGTTTGCTTTCTGCTCCAAAAGGGAAGTGGCACGTTTACTAACTCATTTCATCCTTAAAGATGCTTTGTGCCCCTTCCCCCCAAGCTAGCTTCAGAATAAATTTACTTTTTTTATACCTGACTTCACTCTGGTTAATTGGACTCTGCATGTGGCAAGCAACTAACCCGCTTTTTGGTTACACATTGAATGTCCAATATTCTTACTTTAGTTAATACTGAGTCTTCATCAATGATGTCAGTAAGACAGGGATATTGTAGGACGTATCCATAAGTTACCCAACCAGGAATATGGCCCTGCTCCTGCCCCAGCTCCCTGCACTTAGCTGGCATGCATGTTGGATCTGCGTGGTTACTGTTATCTTTGGTGGGTGCCTGCATCCTAAGGTTCCCTACAGTTCCTACCATTCCCTGTTGCCCACCTCCTCCCCTGGCCCAGCCCACTTCCCTCATTTATATCTTGTTCTAGCCTTCTCATCATACTGAGAAGTCTGCCTTAGATGTGATCAACACTGAAAAAAAATGGGGTTGGGAAATAGATGTGGGTTCCTCATATTTCACTTGAGCAGAACCAGGGTCAGTTTATAGTCCCTGACCTGACCTCCCTTCCTCTGTAAATAGCAACACACCTGTAATCCTAACTAGCTTGAAGGGGTTAACATCATGCAGGGAATATTGTGCATCCTTTTTCCCAATGCAGTTCATTGTTTTCAAGCACATGAAGGAAAGTGAAACACATGTTGCCTGGCGATGTGACATATTCCTAGAGAACATGTTTTAATGATTCATTGAAAGTATGTTATCATGGTCATATCGATGGCATGCATGTGAATGGGTATTTCTCAAATGCCCAAACAGCGCAATGTCAAGTACCGTCAACATCCCTTCAGCATTTATGCTTACAAGACTAAATTGCTTGGCCAACCCTTTTCTTCAAAGTACAAACATAACTTTCTTACAAAGCACAAACTTAAGTGTAGGTCTCTATGTGAATTAACTTATCAAGGCAACAAAAAGTCAAGGCTGGGAAAGAACAACAGCGACAACAAAAAAAAGTGAAAGACAAACATGGCCATGGCCTTGAGGGATTTATGATTTGGAAAAAGAAAAAGTTATTGTTGTAAATAGATAGATAAATGATAGATGATAGATGAAATATAAACTAAGAAACAATAAACTGTTTGATTAAAGTTTTACAAATTAAACTGTTTGATTAAAGTTTTACACATTGCCAGAGTTCAGAGTAAAGAAGAGATCAATATTGTCTGGAGGTTATCATGAATGTATCATTAGCAGAATCCAGTAAGTGAAATGTCACTGCAATAACTAAGAATTATTTATTATATGCTAGGCATTGCCAAAACACTTTGCATTTATTAATTCAATTCATCCCTAAAGAATCCTGCAAAGTAGATACGATTTTACAGAAAAGGAGACTGAGGTAAAAAGAGTTAAGTCACTTGTTTAAAGCACAAGGCTAGTGAGTGATGGGGCCACGATTTCAACCACCTGGTTCTAAACAAAGTCCATTCAATGAACTAACACTCTACTGTCTCCTTTTACCTGCGAGAGATCCTATCCACTGTCCTGTTTGTCCTGACATCCTGAAGTCATTGATTTATCTTTCTTTCTTTATGACCTTATTTACAGCAGCTGGTTCTGGATTTTACTCAAATCTGGATGCAGTAATTGCTTTCTATAAAAAGTGAGAAGCAGAAAATCTCTATAGATTTATATATAATTACAGGGGTCTATATACAGGACATTGTCACAGGGGATGTGACAACCAAAGTGAAGAGAGATGTGAAGATGTGAGGCTGCTGGCTTTAAAGAGACCATGAGTAAAGCAATTAAAAAGAAAAAGTCAACTCTAGAAGCTAGACAAGGTAAGAAAAGGAAACTGCCCCTAAAGCCTCCAAAGGAATCAGTCTTGCCAACATCTTGGTTTTAACCTTGTGAGATGCATTTCACACTTCTGACCTCCAGAATTGTAAAGAATAAACTTGCACTGTTTTAAAGCAGGAAGTGTGTAGTTATGTGTTATAGCAGCAGTGGGAAACTAATATGTTATGTTGCTTTCATCTTTCTGTTTTTTGGTTCAATTGCTGGCCAACCCTTTTCTATTAGTACAGAATTTAGAGGGACTTGCTTGGGTATATGTACATCCACAAGACTGGCTCCCTGAGGTTGGCAATGCTTTGTCTCTTAACTAAACATCTCCAAAACACCAAGCAGGGTCTCACCCACTTCATGCTCTCATACCAGTAGTTGACTATGCAGGTAAGTAACTCAGATGAAGAAAAAATGAGAGAGCTGTAGGTGAGGTCACATCAGCATTGACAATACCTCTTGGTTTGACTGGCTTGGAAGGCTGCCAGATGACAACACTACATCCAACCAGAAGTCACTGAGCTAAGAATTTTCGTGAGCCCATTAAAAGCCAATGGCACCCCATTCATCCAGCCTGTCCTTTACTTTCTCATTCTCTTGCCAAATAGCGTAACAGAGCCCCTCGTGGGTCCTTTCTGAGTGGTCCATTGACTTTCCTCCCAGCAATCTCCTCAGAAAATGAACTATCTGAACGGAACCTCCAGTTCTTTTGTTACTGTTGTTTTTGAGTCAGAGTCTCGCTCTGTCACCCAGGCTGGAGTGCAGTGGCAGGATCTTGGCTCACTGCAACCGCTGTAGATTCAAGTAGTTGGGACTACAGGCACGTGCCATCATGCCCACTAATTTCTGTATTTTTAGTAGAGACAGGGTCTCACCATGTTGCCCAGGCTGGTCTCAAACTCCTGACCTCAAGTGATCCTCCTGCCTGGGCCTCCCAAAGCACTGGGATTACAGGTGTGAGCCACCAAGCCTTGCCCACAAGCTCCAGTTCTGAGGCACACAGGGCAAGATCCCCTGAAGCCAGCAGCTGCATTCTCACCTCTCAGGGGTCTGCTAAGAGCATGGTGATTTTTTTCCATGGTGCTGTGATAATTCCTTCCATAAGGTAAAATAAAACTGCACTTTGGGTCAACTCAGGTAGATTTTCTCACCTGGAAAATGTAAGCTTTTACCTTCCATTGACAAGTAAACTCAATGTTTTGTCCTAAATATTTTGAGGTTGCCGTAAGTCCAGAGGCACAACATTTTCCATGATAAAGGTCTGTAGTTAACATGTAATATTGAAAACCACTTAGCTTTGTATGTAAAAAATGATTTAGTTCCTGATGGTTTCCTTATGAAAAAAGGGGGCTTCTGAATTTCTCATATGACAGATCCCAGGTAGGTAAGGCTCAGTGAGAAGAGTCTCTTTATGCTGATGGTGAGCCCTTGGTGCTCCAATGTTAAAGTAAAAGGAAAGAAAAAGACAAAGGCAGAATTACTAACAGGATTCTTGGGAACTGAGTTAGGCCACAAGTAGTTCATAAATGAGGAGCAGAAATTTTGAACTCCATTTGGTTTGAAATGTCATCTCCCTTCTGAGAACTGCCGGTAAATGACGCTACAAGTTCCATCGATGATTATCTCTAATGACAATTTGCCAAGTTAAGCATGAGTTGAAGGTGTTGTCTGTCTGAATGATGGAACGTGTAGTGTATTTAAATGGCCTTTTACTTCCTCCTTTCTCATTCAGGATTTGCTCTCTTTCTGTGCACAGACCTGACCCAAGACCCACACTTCTCTCATTTAAATTCTCATGTTTCCTTCCCCTTCCTTGGGTAAACCAGCCAAGGAACCTGAATCTCTGCCCCACTCAGGCCTTGCATCCCTTTGGCTGTGGACCCAGGATCCACCAAAACCCAAATACACAAAGGCTTTGGGCAAGGTTAGCCACATCCCCCAAAAGTATGATTCCCCAGACGTCAAGACAAGGGTGCACGGAATGAAACCTTTTGCTAAGGTGGAACCACTATGCTAACGCAACAAGGTGAGGAGATCAAGGACCCAAGAGCTGCCTGAGTTGTCCACACAGGGCCACAATCCACCAGAAGCAGACCAGCTCCAGCTGAGAGCCAAGCCTGCTCACAAGTCCTGGGGTTGAGAGAACTCCCCCAGTTACAAAGTTTCTTGGCCCACCATCTTGGAGAGTGGAAACTCAGCCCGGTTTATGGGAATTCCCAGAAGTCCCGCCCAGGAACTTCCACTGGCCTCTCATTGGCCAGACCTTGTCAGCTGGCTGCACTGCTGGGAAACATAGCGTTTTGTGTTTGTTGGTTTGTTTTATTTTCTTTTTAGCTGGGCCCATTAGCAGCAGGGTTCTGCAAGTAAAGGACAGAATTGTTTAAACTGGCAATACAAAGATTTGGTGAGAGTGAAGAGCAACTGGGAATTTTGCCATTCTTTTTACAACAACAACAAAAAATTACTTTTGCACCAACCTAATACATCAGTTGGAGAAAAGGTTGACAGTTTCTTACATGCTTAAATTTACACTTACAATATTGCCCAATTATTCTGCTCTTAGCATTTGCCAGAGACAAATTAAAGCATATGACCACACAAAGATTTGTCCATGAATGTTTGTAGTAGCTTTGTTCATAACACAAAGCCTAAAAATAATGCAATGTCCATGAACACATGAGAAGGTAGACAAATGGCGGTAAATCAACTCCCAGCAACAAACACTACTCTGCACTAAAAATGAAGTGAGTCACCGATTCACATATCAGCAGGATGAATCTCATAAACATTTGTGAAGTGGAAGAAGCTAGAAACAATATGCTGTATGAATCTACTTACATGATAGTCCAGAAAAGGCAGATCTAATGTATAGTGACAGAAAGCAAATTGGTGTTTGCTGGGTCTGGAGTCTGTGGGGGTATTGACTGTGAAAGGGAACGAGGAAACTTTCAGGATGAATGGAGTATTCTGTATGTTGATTGTGATGGAGTTTGAACAGGTGTATGTAGTTGCCAAAATGTATTAACTGTGCACTGAAAATGGATGTGTTTTAATGCATATAAATGATATCCCCAGATTTTAAAAAAACATACATTTGATAAACTAAAAATACACAGTACACAAATCCACTCCAAATACGACCACTTATCACCACCTACCACACTCCCACCATAGTCTAATTCAACCATCACCTTCTACCAAGATAACTGCAAGAGCCCTCAACCAGTTGACCTACTTCCACTCTTGGGCCTTGGTGCCTGATCTCTCCTAGAAGCCAGAGTGAGCCTTTAGTGAACATGTTATGTCCCTCCCTGGCATAACATTTTCCAAATATTTCCTTGGGATTAGAATAAAATTTGAAGTTCTTACCTTAGTATATCAAACAGGATTAAACTGAGCTGTGAGTCATAGGAGGCCCCAAAATGCAGTGTCTTAAACAAGAGAAGAGTTTCATTTCTCTCTCATGCCACCATAGCCTAGAGGCAATCAGCCCAAGTCTAGTCCCAGAGACCCAGATCTTCTTCTCTTGTTGCTTCACTGTGCTGAACTTCCATTCCTAAGCCCATTGTGTGACCCCAAATAGATGCTGGTAATCCGGTCATGACACCCACATTCTAGCCACCAGGATGTTGGCGGGACATGTATCCTTCCATTAAGAACATTTCAAACCAAACACTGCATGGTCTCATGCAGTGGGAGGTAAACATTGGGTGCACATGGACATGAAGATGGGAAGAACAGACACTGGGGACTACAAAACGGGGAGGGTGGGAAGGTAACAAGGGTCCAGAAACTACTGGCTGCTGTACTCATTACCAGGGCAATGGGCCAGTCATACCCCAAACCACAGCATCACACAACACACCTATATTACAAACCTGCACGTGTACCTCCTGAATCTAAAAAGTTTAAAAAAAAAATCAAGGAAATTTGAGGCACCACTCTCAGCCATATCAAGTGTTAATCACAGGGATACCTGCCTTATGAGGAGTAAAGAAAAGCTGGAAAATATAGTCATTATTCTGTCAAGCTAAAAAGGAAGATTCCTATGCTGATGAAGAGAGGAGAGAATGGATACTGAGGTGGGGAAACTTCAGCATCAGCCACATATGTCCTATCAAGGTCCACATGGGTCTGACCTTGATCACTTTCTTCCAACTGCTCTCCCTCTGCTTCAGCCACCTGGCCATCTTGTTTCTCCAGCACATCAAGCTTAATCCAGTGTCACTCACCCTCTCCTGCCTGGATAGCTTCTCCTAAGTACTTACAGCTCTCCTTCCTCTCTTCATTCAAGTCTCTGTTCCAAAGTCAGCCTTCTCAAGGAAGCCTTCAGAGCAACTCACTCAAAATAGCTCCAGGTCACTCACTATTCACTCGCCAAGCTTTAGTCTGAAACTTGCTCCTAAAGATGCATTTTACCTTTTTGAAAATTACAGAGAAGAGGCCTGGCACAGTGGCTCAGGCCTGTCATTCCAGCACTTTGAGAGGCCAAGGCAGGCGGATCACTTGAGGTCAGAAGTTCGAGACCAGCCAGGCCAACATGGTGAAACCCCGTCTCTACTAAAAATACAAAAATTAGCCAGGCATGATGGTAGAAACCTGTAGTCCCAGCTACTCGGGAGGCTGAGGCAAGAGAATTGCTTGAACCTGGGAGGTGGAGGTTGCAGTGAGCCAAGATCCTGCCACTGCCCTACAGCCTGGACAGCAGAACAAGACTGACTCTCTCTCTCTCTCTCTCTCTCTCTCTCTCTCTCTATATATATATATATATATATATATATATAAAATTTAAAAAAAAAATTACAGGAAAGGAAAATTCTCCTGACCCCTACCAATCCCCCCCTCTCAAATCATGTTTGTATACTTGTATACTTGGAGCTCCAGGGAGAAACAGGGCACTCTTTCTAAACCATAGAGGGCATATTTGTGAAAATCTGGGTCTAGTTGGGAACCATCAACTTCAAAGGCCATGGGTTTCCAGGGAACTCGAGACTGTGCGTGAGGCATCCAGGAGAGCAAAAGCAACTTTTCCTACTAAAAATACAAAAATTAGCCAGGCATGTTCAGTCCCACGCGTGCATGGCTCAGCTTCAAGAGCTCTTAGGTGGAAAGGGTTCCAGGAAAAGAGGATGTGATTCCCCACTCTGAGACCCTGACGGGCACCCGTGTCTGGCAGGGAATGGCTGTAGGTATGCTGCGCAAAGGTTCCTGCCATTTTCTATCCGCACAGGTGATCTGAGCTGAGGCAGGGTAGGTACCCAACGGTTGGAGCCAAATTGAACCAGAGACGGGGCTCTCCCTCGTTCTAGCACCACAGTTTGGCTGACCTAGGGATAGGAAATGGGACACTGTGGATCCCAGGGTTTGGGGACAATCCTCAGAACCTTCCTCTTACCCACATCCTCTTAACTACTCTCAGGCAACACCTTGGAGAGGCTGGAGCCCCCAGCTGGCCCCAAAGGCGCCACAACTCCTAGCAGGACCCGGCCATCGGAGCAGAGGAGCCCTGCACGGGCGCTCCAGGTGCACCTGCGTCCCCTCCAGGTCCCCAAACTCCAGGGTCAGCTCCCTCCACCTGGACGTACCCAGAGACCGCGGTTGCGGGAGGGGTGGCGGCGCTTCCTAAAACCAGAGTGCCAGCGCCGCAGACGCCGCTCCTGCCTCACCTTTGCTGTGCAGCGCGCCCAGCACTCGGCGCCGCCCGGGACCGCACTTCCGGAGCGAGTCCTGAGACCCGCCCACCGCTCACCCGAGGTTCCCGCCGGCCGCCCACACCGCGGGGCGGCCCGAGAGCAGTCGAGTCGGCTGGATCCCGCCGCTCCGCATCCCTGCAAGGTTCACCCGGAACCGCTGCTCCAACTGGGGCCGGGAAGGCGTTTCCCCGACGGCGTCTGCAGACGGTGCGGCTGATCCGCCCGCCGCACCTGCAGACCCTGCCCCAGCCCAGCCCCTCTGCATTCCCCACCCCCACCCGCAGCCGCCCCACCCCCACCCCAGCCCCAGCCCTAGCCCCAGCCCCCGTCTCGCCTCGCCTTTCCGGACCTGGCTTTTCCCGCTCCTGGTCCCCTCTGCCTCCAGCGACGCCAACCACCGGCTCCACCACCTCCCTCTCCGCGCAGTCCCCCGAACCCCCCATTTGCCCCGCAGTCTCCCACTTCCCCTCCGGCGCCCCCGCCCGGGCGGGTGGAGAAAGTCCCCAGCCGGGAGCAGAGACTGTGCGGGGACTGAGCGGAGGGTCCGGGATCCTTCCAGGGCCCCTGTGGCAGCGCTGGAAGAAGAGGCGCGGGGAGAAGGCGGCGTCTCCGGACGAATCCGCCCCTCCCGCTGAGAAACTTCGCTGTGGCCACCCGCTTTCTTGGCGCTGGGCGGCCGGCGTTGCAGCCCTGGGCAATTCTGGCCAGATCCCCAGGGAGCAGAGACAGAGTTGGACCCTTCGCCCGGCCGAGGCCCGGCGGGGCTGGGGGCAGCATTCTCCAACCCGCAGCTTATGGGGCACACCCTGCTCTGGCTTGATTGCTGGGAACACCTGGGGTTAAGAGGCCCATGAGGCTTAGTATAGAAAGATCTGTTTGTACATGGGGCAGGGGTGGGGGGGCGCGGTCCCAAGATGCAAAAAAGTGGGAGGAGATACGTGTGAGGTTAAGTGGCCCATGTGGATTAGTATGGAAAGATCTATAGTGACATGTGTACATGGGGCTGCGGTGGGGGGCGCGGTAACAAGATGCACAAAAAGCGGGGAGAGATACATATGCCACACCAGAAACTTAACAGTGATGACCTCAGGAAAGGGAAAAGGAATAGGACATAGGGATAGAGGAACATTTTATTTTTCAATCCATGCTTTTCCTGCGCTGTTTGATTTCTTTCCTCAGTGCACTTGCGTGCAAGTGTAGGGGGACTCAGGAAAGCAAACATGAGTGCCCCAGACTTGTGCCTGCCCCTGTAGTCCTTTCTGTGCAGAATCAGGCAGAGGGGGCCTGGACTCCTCTGCCCTGGCCCCTCGACCTTTCCCTCTGATTTTTAAAGCTCTGTCTTCTGTTCTTCCAGTGGCATCTGTTCAGGTTACTAATGCAGGGGTCTCACAGGCCCTGGGAGGGTCTGGGCCTCCTGAGGGCAGGATTCTGATCCTCTTTCCAGAATGCTGCAGATCAAAAGCCAACTCTTGGGAAATCAGAAACCTCACAAGGAAAGTCTCAGAGTCCAGCTGCAACCCCTTCTCCAAGACAGTCGTGCCTAGCAGGCCCCCCACCTCTTCCCATCCTGCCCACAGGGCCCAGGCAGGTCCTGCTCCCACCCTCACTGTCTCTGTCCAACATCAGAAAGGAAGCCTGACTTTCCTATTTGTCACCAACATTCCTGCTTACCAGAGTGCTCTAGAGGACGTCCTGAGCCCCAGTGCGTTAAACACACACACAAAAAAGAGATCAAACAAAAAGAAACAACAGAGAACGATCCACAAAAAATTATAAATCCGTCATTCCCCCCCCCCCCCCCCCCGCAATCCCTCCTCGTCCACCAAGCCTGGACACACTAGAGAAACGTGAACCAAGCCTAAGGGGGTTGGAAGTCAATTTGAAGAGCTCTCCCCAGCTAGAGAGAGCTTCTCCCAGCTCCCTGGGGCTGGAGGTTCAGGCTCTGCGGGCAGCCCCACTGGTTTTCACAGTCAGCTTCAATGACCATGAGGGAAAGACTGCTGGGAAAACTGGCCAAGCTAAAAAGTAACGAAATTGTTGGTTCTGATAGGCCGGACTGCAGCAACTTCACAGAATTATTTTGTTTCTGGAAATGAACTATATTCATAATTGCCCAGTTCTTCATTTCATTTGGCTAGCATAACCTGGCTTTGAGAAACAGTCATAAAATAAACCCTCACCGGGTTGTAGCCTCTTAAAGTGACAGGGGTGTTTTCTTCTATTTTGTGAAGCCCCAGCGTGACCAGAGAATAAATGCACTTTAACTGTGTTTAATTTCTGAGTTGATGAGAATGGTAACGTGTCTTATTATTTATGGCTGATGAACCAGAGACTGTTTCACCCTCCACTCCTCTAACCAGGGAATATAAATAAAAATTTTCCCCCAAAATGTGTCCTCCAACTCTTGCTCTCTGTCCTCTTTAAAAGCTCATACATTTCAGCTCTCATTCCCCTGCCCCATCATTCTCCTTAGCTGAGAATAGTGCGCTCTCAGCTGCAGAGGCAAATGAAGGCCCTGGACTAGAATTCCATCGACGGAATAAATGAAGCTACAGCAGCCTGGCTGATGTCAGGAGTGAGGGGGTGGGTGGGACAAGCACCATTCCTTTCTGCCTTCCCTTCTCACACCTTCCTATTCTATAATCTATTCCACTATTGAATAATTATTAAACATGCATAGATGTATTTTTTTCTTGTTCACATGTTGAAGATAGTGGCTGCTCCATGACACTACGTCCCTGAGTGACTTCGTGGAGCAGAGGCCCTCTGTATGCCAAGAGTGAACATAAGGCAGTAAAAGGAAACAAAACAAAATGGAAACACTTTTTTTCATTTACTTTAATCCACTGCAATTTGGGGAGAGAATATTTGTTATTATAATACAACACACCAGGGATTTGGTATATCTATAATACATAAACTGATATACTTCAGGACTCAGATTTCATTATACTCACTTACCTACCTTGGTTTCCTGAAGATTGTCTAGAATTTCCTACAAGTTGATTACTAAATATTGGAGTAATATACTTCTCATTTCAATGGAGTAGTCATACTTGAATCAGTAGTTTCTGGGTGATTATTATAAGTAAGCACTGGGTGAGGTACATGCAATAAAGGAGGTCAGGGACCTGCACAAATACCTGGGATACATTTCAGACAAGGGCACAGACTGGAAGCTATCAGAGTCCAGAGAAAAGAAGGGTGGCCACATCCCCTCCCACCTAGTGCTCTTTATTAACTCTGGTTATATTTCCATTCTTTAAACAAGCCAAGCCCAATTCTCGCTCATGGCCTTTGAACTTGCTGTTCTGTGTTTCAGGAATGCTGTTCTTATCATCTTCTTTTTAGCTTAGATGTGACTGTCACAGTGAGGTCTCCCCTGGCCATCCTATCCAATGAAGGGCAAGGACATTATCTTGCTCACTGCTACATCCCCAGAATCCGGCAAGTCCATGGCACATATCAGACACAATAAATATTATTGAAATGAGGAAAAGAAGATTATTTTTGAAAGTAACTTTTAATTCAAAGCTTCGGTGATAGGAAGGTTTTAATGGTGGAAACGAGGAAGATGAGAAAATGGTGTTGCATAGCAAATTTATGGAAAATGGAAACAAAAACATGAGGGATCACAGAAGTAAAAATTGTTGTACCTGGTCAACTAACGAACCGTCAAGCAAAGAAATAATCAGATTTCCCAAATATCAAAACCTTTGCCATTGGTCTGCAAGCATACAGAAGAGATAACACTAGGCTTTCTAAAGTTTAGTGCTGTTGAACTCATTAGAAACTGAATTTTGAATTTATAATAAGAATTAATGCAATTCAAATGCCTGTCATGTGAAGTATGACACAGCTCTTAATTTTTAATATTATTTTGCCTTTTAGATGTATCCCCTGGAGGAACAGACAGGAATTTAAGACATGGCATTATTTATGAATATTTAACTATGTGGCTAGCTACAGAAGAAGCAAAGACACCGATGATTTTTGCATGTTGTACTAGACAGAATAAAGGACTCCAGAGATGTCAACATGCTAATCTCTAGAACCAGTGAACATGTTAACCAGTATGGCAAAGGGGACTTTGCCATTGTAATCAAGTAAAGAATCTTGAGCTGTGGAGATGATTCTGAATTATCTGAGTGGACCCAATGTAATCACAAATGTCATTATAAGGTGGCAGAAGGATCAGAGCCAGTGAAGATTCCGACACAAAAGCAGAGGTAAGAGCGATGCAAGTGATGGCTTTAAAAATGGAAGGGGGCCATGAGTCAAGAAGTAGGGGCAGCCTCCAGAAGCTGGAAGAAGTAACAAAATGGAATGTCCCCTATGGCCTCCAGAAGGGCACAGTTCTGCTGATACCTCGATTTTAGTCTGGTGAGCTGCATTTTGCACTTTTGACATTCAGAACTGTACAATCATGAATTTGCATTGTTTTCAGCCACAAAGTTCATGGTTATTTGTTACAGCAGCAAGAGGAAACTAACACACCTGTGAGGAGTCATTTCCCCTGATATGGTGTGGCTCTGTGTTCGCCCACCCCCAAATCT
>NW_027327052.1:0-23038 GCF_047675955.1 Chlorocebus sabaeus | reverse complement strand
GACCGTCTCAACCCGGTTTTGACCAGCTCAAACCAGACCAGACTGGTTCAAACTGGTTTTGACTCGCTCAATCCAGTTTTGACCGACTCAAACTGGTTTTGACCGGCTCAAACCACTCCAGACCGGCTAAAACCGGTTTTCACCGGCTCAAACCAGTTTCGACCGGATTAGACCGGATGAAACCAGACCAGACCGGCTCAGAGTTTCTCGAATCTGTTTTGGCTGGCTTCAACCAGACCACACCGACTCAAACTGGTTTTGACCGGCTCGAACCGTTTTTGACTGGCTCAAACTAGACCAGACTGGTCAAACCCGTTTTAAGAGGCTCAAACCGGTTTTCACCTGCTCAAACCACACCAGACCAGCTGAAACCGGTTTTGACCGGCTAAAACCGGTTTTGACTGAATGAGACCAGATCAAACGGAATCAGAGCGGCCCAGACAGGCTACAACCGGATCAAACCGGACCAGACATTCTCAAACCGGATCATACCAGAACAGACAGGCACAAATGGGCTCAAACCGGCTCAAACCGAACCAGACCAGCCCAGACAGTCTAAAACAGGGTCATACTGGCACAATCAGATTTTGACCGGCTCAAACCAGACCAGACCGGCTCAAACCGGACCAGACGGGCTCAAACTGGTTTTGACCGGCTCAAACCAGAACAGACCTGCTCAAACCGGTTTTTGACAGGCTTGAGCCGGTTTTTACTGGCTCAAAACAGACCAGACAGGCTCAAACTGGACCAGACCGGCTCAAACGGGCATTGACCGGATGACACCGGATCAAACCAGACCAGACCGGCTCACACCGAATCCAACCAGCCCAGACAGGCCCAGACCGGCTGAAACCAGATCAATCCGGACCAGACCGGCCCAGACCACCTAAAACCGGGCCAGACTGTCTCAAACCGGTTTTTGCCGGCTCAAACCAGACCAGACTGGTTCAAACCGGTTTTTTACTGGCTCAATCCAGTTTTGACCGGCTCAAACCGACTTTGACCGACTCAAACCACTCCAGACCGGCTAAAACTGTTTTCACCGGGTCAAACCGGTTTTGACCTGATATAGACCGGATCAAACCACACCAGAATGGCTCAGACAGTCTCGAATCGGTTTTGACTGGCTTTAATCAGACCAAACCGGCTCAAACCGGTTTTGAACGGCTCGAACCGGTTTTGACTGGCTCAAACCAGAATAGACCAGCTCAAATCAGACCAGACCGGCTCAAATCGGTCTTGACCTTCTCAAACCACACCAGACCGGCTAAAACCTTTTTTGACCGGATGAGACCGGATCAAAGCGAATCAGACCGGCCCAGACTGGGTAAAATCGGATCAAACTGGAGCACACTGGCCCAGACCGTCTACAACGGGGACACAAACCGGTTTAGATCGGCTCAAACCAGACCAGACCGGCTCAAACCGGTTTTGACCGGCTCAAAGCGGTTTTGACCGGCTGAAACCAGAACAGACCAGTTCAATCCGGTTTTGACCAGCTCAAACCGGTTTTGACCGGCTCAAAGCGGTTTTGACCGGCTAAAACCACACCAGACAGGCTCAAACCGGTTTTGACCAGCTGAAACCGATTTTGACCATATGAGACCAGATCAAATCGGACCACATGAGCCCAGACCGGCTAAAACCGAATCAAACCGGACCAGAACGGCCCAGACCACCTAAAACTGGGCCAAACCAGCTCAAACCAGACAAGGTTTTAACCGGGTGAAAACCGGTTTCAACCGGTCTGCTGTTGTTTGAGAAGGTCAAAACCGGTTTGAGCCGGTCTTGTCTGGTTTCAGCCGGTCTGGTCTGGTTTCAGCCGGTAAAACCGGTTTGAGCCGGTTTGGTCTGGTTGAAGCCAGCCAAAACAGATTCGAGCCTGTCTGAGCCGGTCTGGTCGGGTTTGATCCAGTCTAATGAGGTCAAAAACCGGTTTGAGCCAGAGAAAACCGGTTTTTAGCCTGTTTAGAGTGGTTTGAGCTGGTCAAAACCGGTTTCAGAAGGTCAAAACTGGATTGAGCCAGTCAAAACCGGTTTGAACCGGTCTGGTCTGGTTTCAGCCGGTCTGGGCTTGTCTGGTCCGGTTTGATCCGGTGTGAGCCGGTCTGGTCTGGTTTGAGCCAGTGTCATCCGCTCAAAACCGGTTTGAGCCAGTCTGGTCCGGTTTGAGATGGTCTGGTCTGGTTTGAGCCAGTCAAAACCGGTTTGTGGCCTGGTTCTAGCCGGTCGCCCCGGTCTGGTCCGGTTTACTCTGGCTTCAGCTGTTCTGGGCCGGTCTGGTGCGGTTTCATCCGGTCTGAGCCGGTCTGGTCCGGTTTTATTCTGTCTCATCCGGTCAAAACCGGTTTCACCCCGTCTGGTCTGGTTTGAGACAGGCAAAACCGGTTGAGAAGTTCTCCTGTGGTTTGAGCCAGTCTGGTCTGGTTTGAGCCAGTCTGGTCTGGATTGAGCCGGTCAAAACTGGGTCAGGTCGGTCAAAACCAGTTTGAGCCGGTCTGGTCTTGTTTTAGCCAGTCTGGTCTTGTTTGAGATGTTCTGGTCTGGTTTGAGCCAGTCGAAACCTGTTTGTGCCGGTATGGCCCGGTTTTAGCCGGTCTGGGCCGGTCTGGTCTGGTTTGATGAGGTTTGCGCCGGTCTGGTCGGGTTTGATCTGGTCTCATCCGGTCAAAAACCCGTTTCAGCCGGTCTGGTCTTGTTTGAGCCGGTTTAAAACCGGTTTGAGATGACTTGGCCCAGTTTTAGCCAGTCTGGGCCGGTCTGGTCCAGTTTGATCCGGTTTCAGCTGGTCTGGGACGGTCGAGTCCGGTTTGATCCGGTCAAAACCGCTTTGAGCCTGTCAAAACGGGTTTGAGCCGGTCTGGTCTGGTTTGAGCCAGTCTGGTCTGGTTTGAGCCGGTCAAAACCGGCTCAGGTCAGTCAAAACCGGTTTGAGCCGGTCTGGTGTGGTTTGAACCAGTCAAAACCGGTTTGTGGCCCAGTTTTAGGCGGTCTGGGCCGGTCTGGACTGGTATGATCCAATTTTAGCCGGTCTGGGCTGATCTGTTTCGGTTTTGATCCAGTCTCATCCGGTCAAAACCGGTTTTCGCCGGTCAAAAACCGGTTTCAGCCGGTCTGGTGTGGTTTGAGCAGGTCAAAACTGGTTTGAGCCGGTCTGGTCTGGTTCGAGCCGGTCAGGTCTGGTTTGAGCCGGTCAAAACAGGTTCAAGCCGGTCTGGTCTGGTTTGAGCCGGTCAAAATAGGTTTGAGATGGTTTAGCCCAGTTTTATGTGGTCTGGGCCGGTCTGGTCAAGTTTGATCCGGTTTGAGCCGGTCTGGTTTGGTTTGAGGTGGTCAAAATAGGTTTGAGCCGGTTTGGCCCGGTTTTAGGCGCCCTGGGCCGTTCTGGTCCGGTTAGATCCGGTTTTAGACAGTCTGGGCCCGTCTGGTCTGGTTTGATCCGGTCTCATATGGTCAAAATCGGTTTCAGCCGTACAAAACCAGTTTGAGGCGGTCTGGTGTGGTTTGAGAAGGTCAAAAGGGGTTTAAGTCGGTCAAAACCGGATCGAGCCGGTCAAAACCGGTTTTAGCCAGTCAAAACCAGTTTCAGCCGGTCTGGTGTGGTTTGAGACGGTGAAAACCGGTTTGAGCCGGCCAATACCGGTTTGAGCCGATTTGGTATGGTTGAAGCCAGTCAAAACCGATTTGAGCCTCTCTGAGCAGGTCTGTTCCGGTTTGATCCGTTCTAATGTGGTCAAAACAGGTTTGAGCTGGTGAAATCCAGTTTAAGCCGGTCTGGAGTGGTTTGAGCTGGTCAAAACCGCTTTGAGCCGGTCAAAACCGAATTGAGCCAGTCAAAACCGGTTTTGAACCGGTCTGGTCTGTTTTGAGCCGGTCCAAAATGGTTTGAGCCGGTCTGGCCCAGTTTTAGCCGGTCTGTGCCGGTCTGGTCCGGTTTATCCGGTTTCTGCCGTTCTGGGCCTGTCTGGTCCGTTTTGATCCGGTGTGAGCTGGTCTGGTCTGGTTTGATCCAGTGTCATCCGGTCAAAACCGGTTTGAGCCGGTGTGGACCGGTTTTTGCCGGTCTGGTCTGGTTTGAGCCGGTCTGGTCTGGTTTGAGCCGGTTTCAGCTGGTCTGGGCCGGTCAAGTCCGGTTTGATCCTGTCAAAACCACTTTTAGCCGGTCAAAACCGGTTTGAGCCCGTCTGGTCTGGTTTGAGCCCGTCAAAACCGGTTTGTAGCCCGGTTTTAGCCAGTCTGGCACGGTCTGGTCCGGTTTGCTCCGGCTTCAGCTGTTTTGGGCCGGTCTGGTGCAGTTTCATACGGTTTGAGCTGGTCTGGTGCGGTTTTATCCTGTCTCATCCGGTCAAAACCGGTTTGAGCCGGTCTGGTCTGGTTTGAGCCGGTCAAAACCAGTTTGAGCCCGTCTGGTCCGGTTTGAGCCGGTCTGGTCTGGTTTGAGCCGGTCAAAACCTGATTGTGCCAGTATGACCCTGTTTCAGACTGTCTGGGCTGGTCTGGTTCGGTTTGAGCCGGTTTGAGCCCGTTTGTGCTGGTCTGTTCTGGTATGATCCGGTTTGAGAAGGTCTGGTCTGGTTTGATCCGGTTGTAGCCTGTCTGGGCCGCTCTGATTCCGTTTGATCTGGTCTCATCCGGTCAAAACCGGTTTGTGGCCCCAATTTTAGGCGGTCTGGGCCGGTCTGGTAAGACCGGTTAAAATCGGATCAAACCGGACCAGACCGGCCCAGACCGCCTAAAACTGGGCCACAAACCGGTTTTGACCATTTCAAAACAGACCAGACCGGCTCAAACCTGTTTTGACAGACCTGAGCCGGTTTTTACAGGCTCAAACCAGACCAGACCGGCTCAAACCAGACCAGACCGGCTCAAACCGATTTTGAACGGCTCAAACCGGTTTTGACCGTCTCAAACCACACCAGACCAGCTCAAACCGGTTTTGACCGGCTGAAACCGATTTTGACCGTATGAGACAGGATCAAACCGGACCAGACGGGCCCAGGACCGACTAAAACCGGATCTAACCGGACCTGAATGGCCCAGAACGCCTAAAACTGGGCCAAACCGGCTCAAACCTATTTCGACACGCTCAAACCAGACCAGACCAGCTCATACCGGTTTTGACCAGCTCAAAGCGGTTTTGACCAATCAAACTGGACCCGACCGGCCCAGACCAGCTAAAACCAGATCAAACCGGACCAGACCAGCCCAGACCAGCTAAAACCGGGCCACAAACCGGTTTTGACCGGCTCAAACCAGTCCACACCGGCTCAAACCGGACCAGCCCGGCTCAAACCGGACCAGACCGGCTCAAAACCGGTTTTGACCGGCTCAAACCAGAGCAGACTGGCTCAAACCGGACCAGGCCGACTCAAACTGGTTTTGACCGGATGACACCAGATCAAACCGGACTAGACCGGCTCACACTGAATCAAAACGGACCAGACAGGCCCATACCGGCTGAAACCGGATCAAACCGGACCAGACCAGCCCAGACCGGCTAAAACCGTGCCAGACCGGCTCAAATCGGTTTTGACAGGCTCAAACCAGACCAGACCGTTTCAAACCGGTTTTGACGGGCTCAATCCGGTTTTGACCGGCTGCTGAAACCGGTTTTGACCAGCTCAAACCTCTCCACACTGGCTGAAACCTGTTTTCACTGGCTCAATCCGGGTTTGACCTGATTCATACCGGACGAGTCCTGCTCAGACAGGCTCGAATCGGTTTTTGACTTCCTTCAAGCAGACCAAACCGGCTCCAACGGGTTTTGACCGGCTCAAACCAGACCAGACCGGCTCAAACCAGACAAGATCAGCGGAAACCGGTTTTGACCGGTTCAAACCGGTTTTGACCTGCTCAAACCACACCAGACGGGCACAAACCGGCTTTGACCGGCTCACACCACAAGAGACCGGCTCAAACCGCTTTTGACTGGATGAGACAGGATAAAATCAGACCAGACCGGCTTAAACCGGAAGAAACCACACCAGACCAGCCCAGAACAGCTGCAGCCGGGGGAAACGGGACCAGACCAAGCCAGCCCGGCTAAAACCGTGCAACAAACCTGTTTTGACCAGCTCAAACCAGACCAGACCTGCTCAAACCGGTTTTGACCCGATGAGACAGGATAAAACTGGACCTGACCGGCTCAAACCTGATGAAACCGCACCAGACAGGCCCAGAACAGCTGAAGCCAGAGGAAACCAGACCAGACTGGGCCACACCGGCTAAAACCGGGCCACAAACCGGTTTTGACCGGCTCAAACCAGACCAGACCGGCTCAAACCGGTTTTGACCGACTCAAAACCGGTTTTCACCGGCTCAAACCACAGCAGACCGGTTGAAAACCCGTTTTGACTGGCTAAAACCGATTTTGACCGGATGAGATCGGATCAAACCGAATCAGACCGGCCCAGACCGCCTAAATCGGATCAAACCGGAGCAGACCAGCCCAGACCGCCTAAAACTGGGCCACAAACAGGTTTTTTACCGGTTCAAACCAGACCAGACAGGCTCAAACTGGTTTTTTTCCGACCTGAGCGGGTTTTGGACCAGCTCAAACCACACCAGACCGGCTCCAACCCGACCACACGGGCTCAAAGCAGACCAGACCGGCTCCAACCAGACCGGATCGGTTTTGACTGGCTTCAACCAGACCAAACTGGCTCAAACTGGTTTTGACCGGCTCAAACCGGTTTTGACTGGCTCAAACCAGACCAGACTGGCTCAAACCAGACCGGACCGCCTCAAACCGGTTTTGACTGGCTCAAACCAGACCAGACCGGCTCAAAACGGATCATACTGGACCAGACCGGCCCAGACCGCCTAAAACCATGCCAAACCAGCTCAAACCTATTTTGACCAGCTCCAACCAGACCAGACCGTGTCGAACCTGTTTTGACCGGCTCAAACCAGATCTGACCAGCTCAAACCAGTAGTGACCAGATTACACCGGATCAAACCGGACCAGACCTTCTCAAACCGGATGATACCGGACCAGACCAGTACAAACCGGCTCAAACCGGCTCAAACCGAACCAGACCGGCCCAGACAGGCTAAAACCGGGCCAAATCGGCTCAATCAGGTTTTGACCGGCTCTAACCAGACCACAGAGGCTCAAAGCAGACCAGACTGGCTCTAACCGGTTTTGACCAGCTCAAACCAGAAGAGACTGGCTCAAACCGGTTTTGACTGCATGAAACAGGATAAAACCAGACTAGACCGGCTCAAACCGGATGAAACCGCACCAGACCGTCACAGAACAGCTGAAGCCGGAGCAAACCGGACCAGACCGGCCCAGATTGGCTAAAACCGGCCACAAACCGGTTTTGACCGGCTCAAACAAGACCATATGGGCTCAAACCGGTTTTGACCGGGTCACAACAGAAGAGACCGGCTCATACTGCTTTTGACCAGATGAGACAGGATAAAACCAGACCAGACAGGCTTAAACTGGATGAAACCACACCAGTCCGGCCCAGAACAGCTGAAGCCGGAGCAAACCAGACCATACCGGCTCAAACCGGACCAGACCGGCCTGAGCCTGTTTTGACCAGCTCAAACCAGACCAGACCGGCTCAAACCGGACCAGACCGGCTCAAACCGGTTTTGACCGGATGACACCGGATCAAACCGGACCAGACGGTCTCACACCGGATCAAACTGGACCAGAAAGGCCCAGACCGGCTGAAACCGGATGAAACCGGACCAGATCGGCCCAGACCGGCTAAAAGCGGGCCAGACCGGCTCAAACCGGTTTTGACCGGCTCAAATCAGACAAGACCGGTTCAAACCGGTTTTGACTGGCTCAATCCGGTTTTGACCAGCTCAAACCGGTTTTGACCAGCTCAAACCACTCCAGACCGGCTAAAATTGGTTTTCACCGGCTCAAACCGGTTCTGATCTGATTAGACCGGTTCATACTGGACCAGACCGGCTCAGACTGCCTCGAATCGGTTTTGACTGGCTTCAACCAGACGAAACCGGCTCAAAACCGGTTTTGACCAGCTCGAAAGGTTTTGACCCAGCTCAAACCAGACCAGACCGGTTCAAACCCCACCAGACTGGCTCAAATTAGACCAGACCGGCTCAAACCAGTTTTGACCTGCTCAAATCACACCATACCGGCTGAAACCGTATTTTACCGGCTAAAACCAGTTTTGAGGGGATGAGACTAGATCAAACCAAATCAGACCGGCCCAGACCGGCTAATATCGGATCAAACCGGACCAGACCGGCCCAGACCACCTAAAACTGGGCCACAAATAGGTTTTGACCGGTTCAAATCAGACCAGTGTGGCTCAAACCGGTTTTGACCGACCTGAAACGGTTTTGACCGGGTCAAACCAGACCAGACCGGCTCAAACCAGACCAGACCGTCTCAAACCAGTTTTAACCGTCTCAAAGGGGTTTTGACCGGATCAAACCGGACTCGACAGGGCCAAACCAGCTGAAACCGAATCAAACCGGAACAGACCGGCCCAGAACGGCTAAAACCGGGCCACAAACCGGTTTTGACCGGCTCAAACCAGACCAGACCGGCTCAAACCGGTTTTGACCGGTTCAAAACCAGACCAGACCAGCTCAAACCGGACAAGACCGGCTCAAACTGGTTTTGACGGGATGACACCAGATGAAACCGGACCAGACTGGCCCACACCGGATCAAACCAGACCAGACAGGCCCAGACCGGCTGAAACCGGATCAAACCAGACTGGACCGGCCCAGACCGGCTAAAACCGGGCCAGACTGGCTCAAACCGGTTTTGACCGGCTCAAACCAGACCAGACCGGTTCAAACCGGTTTTCACTGACTCAATCAGGTTTTGACCGGCTGAAACCGGTTTTGAACGGCTCAAACCACTCCAGACTGACTAAAACTGGTTTGCAAGGGCTCAAACCGGTTTTGACCTGATTAGACCGGATCAAACCGGACAAGATCGGCTCAGACAGGCTCGAATCGGTTTTGACTGCCTTCAAGCAGACCAAACCGGCTCGAACAGGTTTTGAACAGCTCAAACCAGACCAGACCGGCTCAAACGAGACCAGACCAGCTTAAACCGGTTTTAACCGGCTCAAACCGCACCAGACCGGTTGAAACCGGTTTTGACCGGCTAAAACCGGTTTTGACCGGATGAGACCGGGTCAAACCGAATCAGACCGGCCCAAATTGGCTTAAATCGGATCAAACAGGACCAGAACGGCCCAGACTGCCTAACACCTGGGCTGCAAAACCGGATTTGACCGTTTCAAACCAGACCAGACCGGCTAAAACCGGTTTTGACCTACCTGAGCCGGTTTTGATCGGCTCAAACCAGACTAAACCAGCTCAAACCAGACCAGACCAGCTCCAACTGGTTTGACCGGCTCAAAGCGGTTTTGACCAGATCAAAACCACACTCGACCGGCCCAGACCAGCTGAAACCGTATCAAACTGGAGCAGACGGGCCCAGACCAGCTGAAACTGGTACACAAACTGGTTTTGAGCGGCTCAAACCAGACCAGACCGGCTCAAACCGGTTTTGACCGGCCTGAGCCAGTTTAGACCGGCTCATACCAGACCAGGCCGGCCCAAACCGGACCGGACCGTCTAACACCAGATCAAACCAGACCAGACAGGCCCAGACAGGCTAAAACCGTATCAAACAAGACCAGAGCGGCACAGACGGGCTAAAACCAGGCCAGACCGGCTCCATCTCATTTTGACCGCCTCAAAGCAGACCAGAGTGGCTCAAAACGGATGAAACCGCACCAGACCAGCCCAGAACAGCTGAAGCCGGAACAAACAAGACCAGACCCGGGCCAGACTGGCTAAAACCGGGCCACAAACCGGTTTTGACGGGCTCGAACCAGACCAGAGCAGCTCAAACCGATTTTGACAGGCTCAAACCGGTTTTGACCTGCTCAAACCACACCTGACCGCCTCAAACCGGTTTTGACCGGATGAAACCGATTTTGACCAGATGAGACCGGATCAAACCGTACCAGACGGGTCCAGACCGGCTAAAACCAGATCAAACCGGACCAGACCGGCCCAGACCACCTAAAACCAGGCCAAACTGGCTCAGACCTATTTTGAGCAGCTCAAACCAGACCAGACCAACTCAAACCGGTTTGCCCAGCTCAAATCAGACCAGACCGGCTCAAACCACAGCAGACGCGCTCAAACCGGTTTTGACTGGCTCAAAGCAGACCAGATTGGCACAAACCGGCTTTGACCGGAGGAGACAGTATAAAACAACAGCAGAACGGCTCAAACAGGTTTTGACCGGCTCAAACCAGACCAGACCGGTTCAATCTGGTTTTCACTGGCTCAAACCGCTTTTGAATGGCTCGAACCGCTTTCGACCAGCTCAAACCGGTTTTGACCGGCTCAAACCACACCAGACCGGCTCAAAGCAGTTTTTACCGGCTAAAACCGGGTTTGACCGGATGAGATCGGATCAAACCGAATCAGACCAGCCCAGACCGGCTAAAATCGCATCAAACCGTACCCGACCGGCCCAGACTGCCTAAAACTGGGACACAAACCGGTTGTGACCAGTTCAAACCAGAGCAGACCGGCTCAAACCGGTTTTGACCGGGTCAAAGCAGTTTTGACTGGATCAAACCAGACTCTACCAGCCCAGATGAGCTGAAAGCCGGTCAAACAGGACCAGACCGGCCCAGACCGGCTGAAAACGGGCCACAAAGCGGTTTTGAATGGCTGAAACCAGACCAGATCGGCTCAAACCGTTTTTGACCGACCTGAGCCGGTTTTGACCGGCTCAAACCAGACCAGACCGGTTCAAACCGGTTTTGACTGCCTCAATTTGGTTTTGACCGCCTGAAACCGGTTTTGACCAGCTCAAACCACTCCAGACCGGGAAAAACCCGTTTTTACCGGCTTAAACCGGTTTTGACCTGATTAGACCAGCTCAAAGCATACCAGATCGGTTAAATCCGGTTTGATCATCACAAACCGGTTTTGAACGGCTCGAACCGGTTTTGACCGGCTCAAACCACACCAGACCGGCTGAAACCGGTTTTGACCGGCTAAAACCGGGTTTGACAGGATGAGACCGAGTCAAACCGAATCAGACCGTCCCAGACCGGCTAAAATCGGATCAAACCATACCCGACCGGCCCAGACTGCCTAAAACTGGGCCACAAACCTGTTTTGACTGGTTCAAACCAGGCCAGACCGGCTCAATCCGGACCAGAGCGGTTCAAACCGGTTTTGACCGGATGACAACGGATCAAACCGGACCAGACTGGCTCACACCGGATCGAACTCGCCCAGACAGGCCCAGACCGGCTGAAACCGGATCAAACCAGATGAGAGTGGCACAGACCGGCTAAAACCGGGCCAGACCGGCTCAAATCGGCTTTGACCGGCTCAAACCAGACCAGACAGGTTCAAACTGGATTAGACTGGCTCAATCCGGCTTTGACCGGCTCAAACTGGTTTTGAGCAGCTGAAACCTCTCCAGACTGGCTAAAACTGGTTTTCACCGGCCCAAACCGGTTTTGACCTGATTAGACCAGATCAAACCAGACCAGACCAGCTCAGACAGTCTCGAATCGGTTTTGATTGGCTTCAACCAGACCAAACCGGCCCAAACAGGTTTTGATTGGCTCGAACCGGTTTTGACCGGCTCAAACCACACCAGATCGGCTGAAACTGGTTTTGACCGGCTAAAACCGGGTTTCACCGGATGAGACCGGATCAAACCGAATCAGATTGGCCCAGACCGGCTACAATCCGATCAAACTGTACCCGACCACCCCAGACTGCCTAAAGCTGGGCCACAAACCGGTTTTGACAGGTTCAAGCCAGGACAGATGGGCTGAAACCGATTTTGACCGACCTGAGCCGTTTTTCACCAGCTCAAACCAGACCAGACCGGCTCAAACCGGTTTTGACCGGCTCAAAGCGGTTTTGACCGGATCAAACCAGACTCGACTGTCACAGCCAAGCTGAAACCAGATCAAACAGGACTAGACTGACCCAGACCGGCTGAAAGCGGGCCACAAAGCGGTTTTGACCGGCTGAAACCAGACCAGACCGGTTCAAACCGGTTTTGACTGGCCTGAGATAGTTTAGAAGGGCTCAAACCAGACCAGACCGGCTCAAACCGGTTTTGACCGACCTGAGCCAGTTTTGACTACCCCAAACCAGACCAGACTGGTACAAACCCGTTTTGACTCCCGCAATCCGGTTTTGACTGGCTGAAACCGGTTTTGACCGGCTCAAACCAATACAGACCGGGTAAAACCTGTTTTCAGCCACTTAAACCGGTTTTGACCTGATTAGACCAGCTCAAATCGGACCAGACCGGTTCAATGCGGTTTTTAACTGGCACAAAACCGGTTTTGAACGGCTCGAACCGGTTTTGACTGGCTAAAAGCGGTTTTGACCAACCTGAGCCGGCTTTCACTGGCTCGAACCAGACCAGACTGGCTCATACCGCTGCTCATACCGCTTTTGACCGGCTCAAACCACACCAGACCGGCTGAAACCGGTTTTGACCGGCTAAAACCAGGTTTGACCGGATGAGACCGGATCAAACCGAATCAGACTGGCCCAGACTGGCTACAATCCGATCAAACCATACCCGACAGCCCCAGACTGCCTAAAACTGGGCCACAAACCGGTTTTGACCGGTTCAAGCCAGGCCAGACCGGCTCAAACCGGTTTTGACCAGCTCAAAGCGGTTTTAACCGGATCAAACCAGACTCTACCGGCCCAGATGAGCTGAAAGCGGTTCAAACAGGACCAGACCGGCCCAGACTGGCTGAAAGCGGGCCACAAAGTGGTTTTGACCGCCTGAAACCAGACCAGATAGGCTCAAACCGATTTTGAGGGACCTGAGCCGGTTTTGACCGGCTCAAACCAGACCAGAGCGGTTCAAAACTGGTTTTGAGAGCCTCAATTCGGTTTTGGACCAGCTGAAACCGGTTGTGACCGGCTCAAACCACTCCATTCCGGGTAAAACCGGTTTTGGACCCGGCTTAAACCGGTTTTTGACCTGATTAGACCAGCTCAAACCAGACCAGACCGGTTCAATCCGGTTTTGATCGTCACAACTAGTTTTGAACGGCTCAAACCGGTTTTGACCGGCTCAAACAACACCAGACCGGCTGAAACCGGTTTTGACCAGGTAAAACCTGGTTTTGACCGGATGAGACCGGAACAAACCGAATCAGACTGGCCCAGACCGGCTACAATCCGATCAAACCGTACCCGACCGCCCCAGACTTGCCTAAAACTGGGCCAGAAACCAGTTTTGACCGGTTCCAGACCAGACAGGTGCAAACCGATTTTGACCGACCTGAGCCGGTTTTCACCGGCTCAAACCAGACAGACCGGCTCAAACTGGTTTTGACCAGCTCAAAGCGTTATTGACCGGATCTAACTGGACTCGACCGTCCCAGAGCAGCTGAAACCGAATCAAACCGTAGCAGACCGGCCCAGACCGCCTAAAACTGGGACACAAACCGGTTTTTGACCAGTTCAAACCAGAGCAGACCAGCTCAAAGCGGTTTTCACCGGCTCAAACGGTTTCGACCGGATCAAACCAGACTCTACCGGCCCAGATGAGCTGAAAGTGGGTCAAGCAGGACCAGACCGGTACAGACCAGCTGAAGCGGGCCACAAAGCGGTTTTGACCGCCTGAAACCAGACCAGATAGGCTCAAAACGTTTGTGACCGACCTGTGCCGGTTTTGATCGGCTCAAACCAGACCAGACCTGTTAAAACCGGTTTTGATTGCCTCAATTTGGTTTTGACTGCCTGAAACCGGTTTGACCAGCTCAAACCACTCCAGACTGGGTAAAACCGGCGTTTTGACTGGCTTAAACCGGTTTTGACCTGATTAGACCAGCTCAAACCAGACCAGACCGGTTCAATCCGGTTTTGATCATCACAAACCGGTTTTGAATGGCTCGAACCGGTTTTGACCGGCTCAAACCACACCAGACGGCTGCAACCGGTTTTGACCGGCTCAAACCGGGTTTGACCAGATGAGACCGGATCCAACAGAAACAGACCGCCCCAGACCGGCTAATATCGGATCAAACCATACCCGACCGACGCAAACTGCCTAAAACAGGGCCCACAAACCGGTTTTGAACGGTTTAAAACCAGACCAGACCGGCTTAAATCGGATCAAACCATACCCGACCGGCCCAGACTGCCTAAATCTGCGACACAAACCGGTTTTGACCGGTTCAAACAAGCCAGACAGGCTCAAACCGATTTTGATCGACCTGAGCCCGGTTTTGAATGGCTCAATCAAGACCAGACCGGTTCAAACCGGTTTTGATTGGCTCAATCCGGTTTGACCGGCTCAAACCACTCCAGACCGGCTAAAACCGGTTTTCACTGGCTCAACCGGTTTTGCTCCAATTAGAACGGATCAAACCGGACCAGAACGGCTCAGACAGGCCTCGAATCGGTTTTGGACTGGCTTCAACCACACCAAACCGGCTCAAACCGTTTTGACCGGCTCAAACCAGACCAGACTGGCTCAAACCAAACCAGACCAGCTCAAACCTGTTTTGACCGGGTCAAACCGGTTTTGAACTGCTCAAACCACACCAGACAGGCTGAAACCGGTTTTGACCGGCTATAAAACCGGTTTTGACCGGATGAGGGCCGGATCAAACCGAATCAGACGGGCCCCAGACCGGCTAAAATCGGATCAAACCGGACCAGACCGGCCCAGAATGCCTAAAACTGGGCCACAAACCGGTTTTGACCGGTTCAAACCAGACCAGACTGTCTCAAAGCGCTTTTGCCCGGCTCGAACCGGTTTTGACCGTCTCAAACCAGAGCAGACCGGCTCAAACCAGATCATACCGTTTCAAACCGGTTTTGACCAGCTCAAAGCGTTTTTGACTGGATCAAACCAGACTCGACCGACCCAGACCAGCTGAAACGAGATCAAACCGGAGCAGACCGGCCCAGACTGGCTGAAACAGGGACACAAACCGGTTTTGACTGGCTCAAACCAGACCAGACTGGCTCAAACCGGTATTGACGGAACTGAGCCGGTTTAGACCGGCTCAAAACAGACCAGACCGGCTCAATCCGGACCAGAGCGGTTCAAACTGGTTTTGACCGGATGACAACTGATCAAACCGATCCAGACTGGCTTACACCGGATCGAACTGGCCCAGACAGGCCCAGACCGGCTGAAACCGGATCAAACCAGACGAGAGTGGCAAAGACCTGCTAAAACAGGGCCAGACCGGCTCAAATCGGCTTTGACCGGCTCAAACCAGACCAGACAGGTTCAAACTGGTTTAGACTGACTCAATCCGGTTTTTGACTGGCTCAAACCAGTTTTGACCAGCTCAAACCACTCCAGACCGGCTAAAACCGGTTTTCTACGGCCCAAACCGGTTTGACGTGATTAGACCGTGTCAAAGCGGACCAGACCAGCTCAGACAGGCTCGAATAGGTTTCGACTGACTTCAACCAGACCAAACCGGCTCAATCCAGTTTTCACCGGCTCGAACCGGTTTTGACCAGCTCAAACCAGACCAGAACGGCTCAAACCAGACCAGACCAGCTCAAACCGGTTTTGACCTGCTCAAACCACACCAGACCGTCTGAAACCGGTTTTGACCAGCTAAAACCTCAATCCGGTTTTGACCGGCTGATACCTGTTTTGACCGGCTAAAACCGGGTTTGACCAGATGAGACCGGATCAAACCGAATCAGACTGGCCCTGACCGGCTACAATCCGATCAAACAGTACCCGACCACCCCAGACTGCCTAAAACTGGGCCACAAAACCGGTTTTGACCGGTTCAATCCAGGCAAACCGGCTCAAACCGGTTTTGACCGGCTCAAAGCGGTTTTGACCGGATCAAACCACACTCGCCCGGCACAGTCATGCTGGACCAGACCGGCCCAGACTGGCTGAAAGCGGGCCAAAAAGCGGTTTTGACCGGCTGAAACCATACCAGACAGGCTCAAACCGGTTTTGACTGGCCTGAGATGGTTTAGAACGGCTCAAACCAGACCAGACCGGTTCAAACAGGTTTTGACTGCCTCAATTCGGTTTTGACCGGCTGAAACCAGTTTTGACCGGCTCATACCACTCCAGACCGGGTAAAACCGGTTTTTACTGGCTTAAAGCGGTTTTGACCTGATTAGAACAGCTCAAACCCGTCCAGACCGGTTCAATCTGGTTTTGATCGGCACAAACCGGTTTTGAACAGCTCGAACCGGTTTTGACCGGCTCAAACCACACCAGACCGGCTGAAACCGGTTTTGACAGGCTAATACCGGGTTTGACCAGATGAGACCAGATCAAACCGAATCAGACAGGCCCAGACCAGCTAAAATCAGATCAAACCGTACCCGACCGGCCAGACTGCCTACAACTGGGACACAAACGGTTTTGACCAGTTCAAACCAGACCAGACCGGCTCAAACCGGTTTTCACCGGCTCAAAGCGGTTTTGACCGGATCAAACCAGACTCTACCGGCCCAGATGAGGTGAAAGTGGTACAAACAGGACCAGACCGGCCCAGACCAGCTGAAAGCGGACCACAAAGTGGTTTTGACCGCCTGAAACCAGACCAGATAGGCTCAAACCGATTTTGAGCGACCTGAGCCGGTTTTGACC
Source organism: Chlorocebus sabaeus (assembly GCF_047675955.1). Lineage (NCBI taxonomy): Eukaryota > Metazoa > Chordata > Mammalia > Primates > Cercopithecidae > Chlorocebus > Chlorocebus sabaeus. The sequence continues at coordinate 6,420 of NW_027327052.1, read as the reverse complement.
GGCTCAAACCAGACCAGACAGGTTCAAACCGGTTTTGAGAGCCTCAATTCGGTTTTGACCAGCTGAAACCGTTTTGACCGTTTCAAACCACTCCAGTCCGGGTTAAACCGGTTTTGACCGGCTTAACCTTTTTTGACCTGATTAGACCAGCTCAAACCACACTAGACCGGTTCAATCCGGTTTTGATCGTCACAAACCGGTTTTGAACAGCTCGAACCGTTTTTGACCGGCTCAAACCACACCACATCGGCTGAAACCGGTTTGACCACCTAAAACCTGTTTGACCGGATGAGACCGGAACAAACCGAATCAGACTGGCCCAGACCGCTACAATCCGATCAAACCGTACCTGACCGCCCCAGACTGCCTAAAACTGCGCCACAAACCAGTTTTGACCGGTTCAAGCCAGGCCAGACCGGCTCAAACGATTTTGACCGACCTGAGCCGGTTTTCACCGGCTCAAACCAGACCAGACCGGCTCAAACCGGTTTTGACCGGCTCAAAGCGGTTTTGACCAGATCTAACCGGACTCTACCGGTCCAGATGAGCTGAAAGCGATTAAACAGGACCAGACCAGTCCAGACCGGCTGAAAGTGGGCCACAAAGCAGTTTTGCCCGGCTGAAACCAGACCAGACCGGCTCAAACCGGTTTTGACCGGCCTGAGCCGTTTTACAACGGCTCAAACCAGACCACAGCGACTCAAACCGGACCAGTGCGGCTCAAACCGGTTTTTACCAGATACACTGTATCAAACCGGACCAGACAGGCTCACACCGGATCAAACCGGACCACACAGGCCCAGAACGTCTGAAACCGGATCAAACCAGACTAGACCGGCCCAGACCGGCAAAACCGGGCCAGAGCGCTTCAAATTGGTTTTGACCAGCTCAAACCAGACCTGACCGGTTCAAACCGGTTTTGAAAGGCTCAATCCGGTTTTGACCGGATCAAACCACTCCAGACTGGCTAAAAACCAGATTTCACTGGCTCAAACCGGTTTTGACCTGAATAGACCGGATAAAAGCGGACCAGACCGGCTCAGAAAGGCTCGAATCGGTTTTGACTAGCACAAACCAGACCAAACCGGCTCAAACCGGTTTTGACCGGCTCGAACCGGTTTTTGACTGGCTCAAACCAGACCAGACCGGCCCAAACCTGTTTTGACCGGGTCAAACCGGTTTTGAACTGCTCAAATCACACCAGAAAGGCTGAAACCGGTTTTGACCGGGTAAAACCCGTTTTGACCGGATGAGACCGGTTCAAACCGAATCAGACCGGCCCAGACCGGCATAAATTGGATCAAACCGGACCAGACCGGCCGAGACCACCTAAAACTGGAACACAAACGGGTTTTGACCGGCTGAAACCAGACCAGACCGGCTCAAACCTGTTTTGACCGGCTCGAACCGCTTTTGACCGGCTCAAACCAGGCCAGACCGGCTCCAACCGGTTTTGACCGGCTCAAAGTGGTTTTGACCGGATCTAACCGGTCTCGACCGGCCCAGACCAGCTGAAACCAGATTAAACCGGAGCAGACCGGCCCAGATCAGCTGAAACCGGGACACAAACCTGTTTTGACCAGCTCAAACCAGACCAGACCCGCTCAAACCGGTTTTGACCAGCCTGAGGCGGTTTAGGACCGGCTCAACCAGACCAGACCGGCTCAATCCGGACCAGAGCGGTTCAAACCGGTTTGGACCAGATGACAACGGATCAAACCGGACCAGAATGGGTCACACCGGATCAAACTGGCCCAGAGAGGGCCCAGACTGGCTGAAACCGGATCAAATCAGACGAGAGCGACAAAGACCGGCTAAAACCGGGCCTGACCGGCTCAAAGCTGTTTTGAACCGGATCAAACCAGACTGGACCGGCACAGACAAGCTGAAACCGGATCAAACAGGACCAGACCAGCCCAGACCGGCTGAAAGCGGGCCACAAAGCGGTTTTGACCGGCTGAAACCAGACCAGACTGGCTCAAACCGGTTTTGACCGGCCTGAGATGGTTTAGAACAGCTCAAACAAGACCAGACCGGTTTCAAACCGTTTTTGACTGCCTCATTCCGTTTTGATTGGCTGAAACCTGTTTTGACCGGCTCATACCACTCCAGACCGGGTAAAACCGGTTTTTTACCGGCTTAAAGCGGTTTTGACCTGATTAGAAGAGCCAAACCAGTCCCAGACCGGTTCAATCCGGTTTTGATCAGCACAAACCGGTTTTGAACGGCTCGTACCGGTTTGACCGGCTCAAACCACACAAGACCGGCTGAAACCGGTTTGACCGGCTAATACCGGGTTTGACCAGATGAGACCGGATCAAACTGAATCAGACCGGCACAGACAGGCTAAAATCGGATCAAACCATACCCGATCAGCCCAGACTGCTTAATACTGGGACACAAACCGGTTTTGACCAGTTCAAACCAGACCAGACCGGCTCAAACCGGTTTTGACCGGCTCAAAGCGGTTTTCAACAGGATCAAACCAGACTCTACCGGCCCAGATGAGCTGAAAGCGGGTCAAACAGGATCAGACCGGTAAGAGACCAGCTGAAAGCGGGCCACAAAGCGGTTTTGACCGGCTGAACCAGACCAGATCGGCTCAAACCGTTTTTGACCGACCTGAGCCGGTTTTTGACCGGCTCAAACCAGACCAGACCTGTTCAAACCGGTTTTGACTGCCTCAATTCGGTTTTGACCGCCTGAAACCGGTTTTTACCGGCTAAAACAGGGTTTGACCGGATGAGACCGGATCAAACCGAATCAGACCGGCCTAGACCGGCTAAAATCATATCAAACTGTACCCGAACGGCCCAGACTGCCTAAAACTGGGACACAAACCGGTTTTGACCAGTTCAAACCAGACCAGACCGGCTGAAATCGGGCCACAAAGCGGTTTTGACCGGCTGAAACCAGACCAGATCGGCTCAAACCGTTTTTGACCGACCTGAGCCGGTTTTGACCGGCTCAAACCAGACCAGACCGGTTCAAACCGGTTTTGACTGCCTCAATTTGGTTTTGACCGCCTGAAACCGGTTTTTGACCAGCTCAAACCACTCCAGACCGGGTAAAACCCATTTTTACCGGCTTAAACCGTTTGACCTGATTAGACCAGCTCAAACCATACCAGATCGGTTAAATCCGGTTTTGATCGTCACAAACCGGTTTTGACGGCTCGAACCGGTTTTGACCGGCTCAAACCACACCAGACCGGCTGAAAGCGGTTTTGACCGGCTAAAACCGGGTTTGACCGGATGAGACCGGATCAAACCGAATCAGACCGGCCCAGACCGGCTAAAATCGGATCAACCATACCCAACCGGCCAGACTGCCTAAAACTGGGCCACAAACCTGTTTTGACCGGTTCAAACCAGGCCAGACCGGCTCAAACCGATTTTCATCGACCTGAGCCGGTTTTGACGGGCTCAATCAAGACCAGACCGGTTCAAACCGGTTTTGACTGGCTCAATACGGTTTGACCGGCTCAAACCACTCCAGACCGGCTAAAACCGGTTTTCACTGGCTCAAACCGGTTTTGAACTGCTCAAACCACACCAGACAGGCTGAAACCGGTTTTGACCGGCTAAAACCGGTTTTGACCAGATGAGGCCGTATCAAACAGAATCCGATGGGCCAGACCGGCTAAAATTGGATCAAACCGGACCAGAACGCCCCAGAATGCCTAAAACTGGGCCACAAACCGGTTTTGACCAGTTCAAACCAGACCAGACCGGCTCAAACCGGTTTTGACCGGGTCAAACCGTTTTGACCCGCTCAAACCACAGCTGGACCGACTGAAATCGCTTTTGACCGGATGAGACCGTATTCAAACAACCAGAGCGGTCAAGACCAGATAAAATTGGATGCAACCGGACCAGACCATCACAGACCGCCCTAAAACTGGGCCACAAACCGGTTTTGACCAGTGCAAACCAGACCAGACCGTCTCAAACCGGTTTTCACCGAAATGAGCCGGTTTTGACCGGCTCAAACAAGACCATACCGGTTCAAACCGGTTTTGACTGCTCAATCCGGTTTTGACTGGCTGAAACAGGTTTTGAATGGCTCAAACCACTCCAGACCGGGTAAAACCGGTTTTTAACGGCTTAAAGCGGTTTTGACCTGATTAGACCAGCTCAAAACAGACCAGACCGGTTCAATACGGTTTTGATCGTCACAAACAGGTTTTGAACGGCTCGAATGGGTTTTGACCAGCTCGAACCGGTTTTGACCGTCTCAAACCACAACAGACTGGCTGAAACGATTTTGACCGTCTAAACCGGGTTTGACCGGATGAGACCGGATCAAACCGAATCAGACCGGCCCAGACCGGCTACAATCCGATCAAACCGTACCCGACCACCCCAGACTGCATAAACTGGGCCACAAACCGGTTTTGACCGGTTCAAACCAGGCCAGACCGGCTCAAACCGATTTTCATCGACCTGAGCCGGTTTTGACGGGCCTCAATCAAGACCAGACCGTTCAAACGGTTTTGACTGGCTCAATACGGTTTTGACCGGCTCAAACCACTCCAGACCGGCTAAAACCGGTTTTCACTGGCTCAAACCGGGTTTTGAACTGCTCAACCACACCAGACAGGCTGAAACCGGTTTTTGACCGGCTAAACCGGTTTTGACCGGATGAGGCCGTATCAAACAGAATCAGATGGGCCAGACCGGCTAAAATTGGATCAAACTGGACCAGAACGCCCCAGAATGCCTAAAACGGGCCACAAACCGGTTTTGACCGGTTCAAAACCAGACCAGACCGGCTCAAACCGGTTTTGACCGGGTCAAACCGTTTTGACCCGCTCAACCACAGCTGACCGACTGAAATCGCTTTTGACCGGATGAGACCGGATTCAAACAACCAGAGCGGTCAAGACCAGATAAATTGGATGCAACCGGACCAGACCATCACAGACCGCTCCTAAAACTGGGCCACAAACCGGTTTTGACCAGTGCAAACCAGACCAGACCGTCTCAAACCGGTTTTCACCGAAATGAGCCGGTTTTGACCGGCTCAAACAAGACCATACCGGTTCAACCGGTTTTGACTGCTCAATCCGGTTTTGACTGGGCCTGAAACCGGTTTTGAATGGCTCAAACCACTCCAGACCGGGTAAAACCGGTTCTCAAACCACTCCAGACCGGGTATAAAACCGGTTTTTACCGGCTTAAAGCGGTTTTGACCTGACTAGACCAGCTCAAAACAGACCAGACCGGTTCAATGCGGTTTTGATTGTCACAAACTGGTTTTGAACGGCTCGAATGGGTTTTGACCAGCTCGAACCGGTTTTGACCGTCTCAAACCACAACAGACTGGCTGAAACCGATTTTGACTGTCTAAAACCGGGTTTGACCGGATGAGACCGGATCAAACCGAATCAGACCGGCCCAGACCGGCTACAATCCAATCAAACCGTACCCGACCACCCCAGACTGCCTAAAACTGGGCCACAAACCGGTTTTGACTGGTTCAAACCAGGCCAGACCGGCTCAAACCGATTTTGACCGACCTGAGCCGGTTTTCACCAGCTCAAACCAGACCAGACCGGCTCAAACCGGTTTTGACCGGATGAGGCCGGATCAAACAGAATCAGATGGGCACAGACCGGCTAAAATTGGATCAAACCGGACCAGAACGCCCCAGAATGCCTAAAACTGGGCCACAAACCGGTTTTGACCGGTTCAAACAAGACCAGACCGGCTCAAACCGGTTTTGACCGGGTTAAACAGTTTTGACCTGCTCAAACCCCACCAGACCAGCTGAAATCGGTTTTGACCGGATGAGACCGTATTCAAACGAACCAGAGCGGTCAAGACCAGATAAAATCGGATGCAACCGGACCAGACCATCACAGACCGCCTAAAACTGGGCCACAAACCGGTTTTGACCAGTGCAAACCAGACCAGACCATCTCAAACCGGTTTTGACCGAACTGAGCCGGTTTTGACCCGCTCAAACAAGACCATACTGGTTCAAACCGGTTTTGAATGCTCAATCCGGTTTTTGACCGGCTGAAACCGGTTTTGAATGGCTCAAACCACTCCAGACCGGGTATAAACCGGGTTTTTACCGGCTTAAAGCGGTTTTGACCTGATTAGACCAGCTCAAAACAGACCAGACCGGTTCAATACGGTTTTGATCGTCACAAACTGGTTTTGAACGGCTCGAATGGGTTTTGACTGGCTCGAACGGGTTTTGACTGGCTCAAACCACAACAGACTGGCTGAAACCGATTTTGACAGTCTAAAACCGGGTTTGACCGGATGAGACCGGATCAAACCGAATCAGACCAGCCCAGACCGGCTACAATCCGATCAAACCGTACCCGACCGCCCCAGACTGCCTAAAACTGGGCCACAAACCGGTTTTGACCGGTTCAAACCAGGCCCAGACCGGCTCAAACCGATT
>NW_027327051.1:0-23041 GCF_047675955.1 Chlorocebus sabaeus | reverse complement strand
CGTTTCGCTAAGGCTGTTCTTGTGGAATTGGCAAAGGGATATTTGGAAGCCCATAGAGGGCTATGGTGAAAAAGGAAATATCTTCCGTTCAAAACTGGAAAGAAGCTTTCTGAGAAACTGCTCTGTGTTCTGTTAATTCATCTCACAGAGTTACATCTTTCCCTTCAAGAAGCCTTTCGCTAAGGCTGTTCTTGTGGAATTGGCAAAGGGATATTTGGAAGCCCATAGAGGGCTACGGTGAAAAAGGAAATATCTTCCGTTCAAAACTGGAAAGAAGCTTTCTGAGAAACTGCTCTGTGTTCTGTTAATTCATCTCACAGAGTTACATCTTTCCCTTCAAGAAGCCTTTCGCTAAGGCTGTTCTTGTGGAATTGGCAAAGGGATATTTGGAAGCCCATAGAGGGCTATGGTGAAAAAGGAAATATCTTCCGTTCAAAACTGGAAAGAAGCTTTCTGAGAAACTGCTCTGTGTTCTGTTAATTCATCTCACAGAGTTACATCTTTCCCTTCAAGAAGCCTTTCGCTAAGGCTGTTCTTGTGGAATTGGCAAAGGGATATTTGGAAGCCCATAGAGGGCTACGGTGAAAAAGGAAATATCTTCCGTTCCAAACTGGAAAGAAGCTTTCTGAGAAACTGCTCTGTGTTCTGTTAATTCATCTCACAGAGTTACATCTTTCCCTTCAAGAAGCCTTTCGCTAAGGCTGTTCTTGTGGAATTGGCAAAGGGATATTTGGAAGCCCATAGAGGGCTATGGTGAAAAAGGAAATATCTTCCGTTCAAAACTGGAAAGAAGCTTTCTGAGAAACTGCTCTGTGTTCTGTTAATTCATCTCACAGAGTTACATCTTTCCCTTCAAGAAGCCTTTCGCTAAGGCTGTTCTTGTGGAATTGGCAAAGGGATATTTGGAAGCCCATAGAGGGCTATGGTGAAAAAGGAAATATCTTCCGTTCAAAACTGGAAAGAAGCTTTCTGAGAAACTGCTCTGTGTTCTGTTAATTCATCTCACAGAGTTACATCTTTCCCTTCAAGAAGCCTTTCGCTAAGGCTGTTCTTGTGGAATTGGCAAAGGGATATTTGGAAGCCCATAGAGGGCTATGGTGAAAAAGGAAATATCTTCCGTTCAAAACTGGAAAGAAGCTTTCTGAGAAACTGCTCTGTGTTCTGTTAATTCATCTCACAGAGTTACATCTTTCCCTTCAAGAAGCCTTTCGCTAAGGCTGTTCTTGTGGAATTGGCAAAGGGATATTTGGAAGCCCATAGAGGGCTATGGTGAAAAAGGAAATATCTTCCGTTCAAAACTGGAAAGAAGCTTTCTGAGAAACTGCTCTGTGTTCTGTTAATTCATCTCACAGAGTTACATCTTTCCCTTCAAGAAGCCTTTCGCTAAGGCTGTTCTTGTGGAATTGGCAAAGGGATATTTGGAAGCCCATAGAGGGCTATGGTGAAAAAGGAAATATCTTCCGTTCAAAACTGGAAAGAAGCTTTCTGAGAAACTGCTCTGTGTTCTGTTAATTCATCTCACAGAGTTACATCTTTCCCTTCAAGAAGCCTTTCGCTAAGGCTGTTCTTGTGGAATTGGCAAAGGGATATTTGGAAGCCCATAGAGGGCTACGGTGAAAAAGGAAATATCTTCCGTTCAAAACTGGAAAGAAGCTTTCTGAGAAACTGCTCTGTGTTCTGTTAATTCATCTCACAGAGTTACATCTTTCCCTTCAAGAAGCCTTTCGCTAAGGCTGTTCTTGTGGAATTGGCAAAGGGATATTTGGAAGCCCATAGAGGGCTATGGTGAAAAAGGAAATATCTTCCGTTCAAAACTGGAAAGAAGCTTTCTGAGAAACTGCTCTGTGTTCTGTTAATTCATCTCACAGAGTTACATCTTTCCCTTCAAGAAGCCTTTCGCTAAGGCTGTTCTTGTGGAATTGGCAAAGGGATATTTGGAAGCCCATAGAGGGCTATGGTGAAAAAGGAAATATCTTCCGTTCAAAACTGGAAAGAAGCTTTCTGAGAAACTGCTCTGTGTTCTGTTAATTCATCTCACAGAGTTACATCTTTCCCTTCAAGAAGCCTTTCGCTAAGGCTGTTCTTGTGGAATTGGCAAAGGGATATTTGGAAGCCCATAGAGGGCTATGGTGAAAAAGGAAATATCTTCCGTTCAAAACTGGAAAGAAGCTTTCTGAGAAACTGCTCTGTGTTCTGTTAATTCATCTCACAGAGTTACATCTTTCCCTTCAAGAAGCCTTTCGCTAAGGCTGTTCTTGTGGAATTGGCAAAGGGATATTTGGAAGCCCATAGAGGGCTATGGTGAAAAAGGAAATATCTTCCGTTCAAAACTGGAAAGAAGCTTTCTGAGAAACTGCTCTGTGTTCTGTTAATTCATCTCACAGAGTTACATCTTTCCCTTCAAGAAGCCTTTCGCTAAGGCTGTTCTTGTGGAATTGGCAAAGGGATATTTGGAAGCCCATAGAGGGCTATGGTGAAAAAGGAAATATCTTCCGTTCAAAACTGGAAAGAAGCTTTCTGAGAAACTGCTCTGTGTTCTGTTAATTCATCTCACAGAGTTACATCTTTCCCTTCAAGAAGCCTTTCGCTAAGGCTGTTCTTGTGGAATTGGCAAAGGGATATTTGGAAGCCCATAGAGGGCTACGGTGAAAAAGGAAATATCTTCCGTTCAAAACTGGAAAGAAGCTTTCAGAGAAACTGCTCTGTGTTCTGTTAATTCATCTCACAGAGTTACATCTTTCCCTTCAAGAAGCCTTTCGCTAAGGCTGTTCTTGTGGAATTGGCAAAGGGATATTTGGAAGCCCATAGAGGGCTATGGTGAAAAAGGAAATATCTTCCGTTCAAAACTGGAAAGAAGCTTTCTGAGAAACTGCTCTGTGTTCTGTTAATTCATCTCACAGAGTTACATCTTTCCCTTCAAGAAGCCTTTCGCTAAGGCTGTTCTTGTGGAATTGGCAAAGGGATATTTGGAAGCCCATAGAGGGCTATGGTGAAAAAGGAAATATCTTCCGTTCAAAACTGGAAAGAAGCTTTCTGAGAAGCTGCTCTGTGTTCTGTTAATTCATCTCACAGAGTTACATCTTTCCCTTCAAGAAGCCTTTCGCTAAGGCTGTTCTTGTGGAATTGGCAAAGGGATATTTGGAAGCCCATAGAGGGCTATGGTGAAAAAGGAAATATCTTCCGTTCAAAACTGGAAAGAAGCTTTCTGAGAAACTGCTCTGTGTTCTGTTAATTCATCTCACAGAGTTACATCTTTCCCTTCAAGAAGCCTTTCGCTAAGGCTGTTCTTGTGGAATTGGCAAAGGGATATTTGGAAGCCCATAGAGGGCTATGGTGAAAAAGGAAATATCTTCCGTTCAAAACTGGAAAGAAGCTTTCTGAGAAACTGCTCTGTGTTCTGTTAATTCATCTCACAGAGTTACATCTTTCCCTTCAAGAAGCCTTTCGCTAAGGCTGTTCTTGTGGAATTGGCAAAGGGATATTTGGAAGCCCATAGAGGGCTATGGTGAAAAAGGAAATATCTTCCGTTCAAAACTGGAAAGAAGCTTTCTGAGAAACTGCTCTGTGTTCTGTTAATTCATCTCACAGAGTTACATCTTTCCCTTCAAGAAGCCTTTCGCTAAGGCTGTTCTTGTGGAATTGGCAAAGGGATATTTGGAAGCCCATAGAGGGCTATGGTGAAAAAGGAAATATCTTCCGTTCAAAACTGGAAAGAAGCTTTCTGAGAAACTGCTCTGTGTTCTGTTAATTCATCTCACAGAGTTACATCTTTCCCTTCAAGAAGCCTTTCGCTAAGGCTGTTCTTGTGGAATTGGCAAAGGGATATTTGGAAGCCCATAGAGGGCTATGGTGAAAAAGGAAATATCTTCCGTTCAAAACTGGAAAGAAGCTTTCTGAGAAACTGCTCTGTGTTCTGTTAATTCATCTCACAGAGTTACATCTTTCCCTTCAAGAAGCCTTTCGCTAAGGCTGTTCTTGTGGAATTGGCAAAGGGATATTTGGAAGCCCATAGAGGGCTCTGGTGAAAAAGGAAATATCTTCCGTTCAAAACTGGAAAGAAGCTTTCTGAGAAACTGCTCTGTGTTCTGTTAATTCATCTCACAGAGTTACATCTTTCCCTTCAAGAAGCCTTTCGCTAAGGCTGTTCTTGTGGAATTGGCAAAGGGATATTTGGAAGCCCATAGAGGGCTCTGGTGAAAAAGGAAATATCTTCCGTTCAAAACTGGAAAGAAGCTTTCTGAGAAACTGCTCTGTGTTCTGTTAATTCATCTCACAGAGTTACATCTTTCCCTTCAAGAAGCCTTTCGCTAAGGCTGTTCTTGTGGAATTGGCAAAGGGATATTTGGAAGCCCATAGAGGGCTATGGTGAAAAAGGAAATATCTTCCGTTCAAAACTGGAAAGAAGCTTTCTGAGAAACTGCTCTGTGTTCTGTTAATTCATCTCACAGAGTTACATCTTTCCCTTCAAGAAGCCTTTCGCTAAGGCTGTTCTTGTGGAATTGGCAAAGGGATATTTGGAAGCCCATAGAGGGCTATGGTGAAAAAGGAAATATCTTCCGTTCAAAACTGGAAAGAAGCTTTCTGAGAAACTGCTCTGTGTTCTGTTAATTCATCTCACAGAGTTACATCTTTCCCTTCAAGAAGCCTTTCGCTAAGGCTGTTCTTGTGGAATTGGCAAAGGGATATTTGGAAGCCCATAGAGGGCTATGGTGAAAAAGGAAATATCTTCCGTTCCAAACTGGAAAGAAGCTTTCTGAGAAACTGCTCTGTGTTCTGTTAATTCATCTCACAGAGTTACATCTTTCCCTTCAAGAAGCCTTTCGCTAAGGCTGTTCTTGTGGAATTGGCAAAGGGATATTTGGAAGCCCATAGAGGGCTATGGTGAAAAAGGAAATATCTTCCGTTCAAAACTGGAAAGAAGCTTTCTGAGAAACTGCTCTGTGTTCTGTTAATTCATCTCACAGAGTTACATCTTTCCCTTCAAGAAGCCTTTCGCTAAGGCTGTTCTTGTGGAATTGGCAAAGGGATATTTGGAAGCCCATAGAGGGCTATGGTGAAAAAGGAAATATCTTCCGTTCAAAACTGGAAAGAAGCTTTCTGAGAAACTGCTCTGTGTTCTGTTAATTCATCTCACAGAGTTACATCTTTCCCTTCAAGAAGCCTTTCGCTAAGGCTGTTCTTGTGGAATTGGCAAAGGGATATTTGGAAGCCCATAGAGGGCTATGGTGAAAAAGGAAATATCTTCCGTTCAAAACTGGAAAGAAGCTTTCTGAGAAACTGCTCTGTGTTCTGTTAATTCATCTCACAGAGTTACATCTTTCCCTTCAAGAAGCCTTTCGCTAAGGCTGTTCTTGTGGAATTGGCAAAGGGATATTTGGAAGCCCATAGAGGGCTCTGGTGAAAAAGGAAATATCTTCCGTTCAAAACTGGAAAGAAGCTTTCTGAGAAACTGCTCTGTGTTCTGTTAATTCATCTCACAGAGTTACATCTTTCCCTTCAAGAAGCCTTTCGCTAAGGCTGTTCTTGTGGAATTGGCAAAGGGATATTTGGAAGCCCATAGAGGGCTATGGTGAAAAAGGAAATATCTTCCGTTCAAAACTGGAAAGAAGCTTTCTGAGAAACTGCTCTGTGTTCTGTTAATTCATCTCACAGAGTTACATCTTTCCCTTCAAGAAGCCTTTCGCTAAGGCTGTTCTTGTGGAATTGGCAAAGGGATATTTGGAAGCCCATAGAGGGCTACGGTGAAAAAGGAAATATCTTCCGTTCAAAACTGGAAAGAAGCTTTCTGAGAAACTGCTCTGTGTTCTGTTAATTCATCTCACAGAGTTACATCTTTCCCTTCAAGAAGCCTTTCGCTAAGGCTGTTCTTGTCGAATTGGCAAAAGGATATTTGGAAGCCCATAGAGGGCTATGGTGAAAAAGGAAATATCTTCCGTTCAAAACTGGAAAGAAGCTTTCTGAGAAACTGCTCTGTGTTCTGTTAATTCATCTCACAGAGTTACATCTTTCCCTTCAAGAAGCCTTTCGCTAAGGCTGTTCTTGTGGAATTGGCAAAGGGATATTTGGAAGCCCATAGAGGGCTATGGTGAAAAAGGAAATATCTTCCGTTCAAAACTGGAAAGAAGCTTTCTGAGAAACTGCCCTGTGTTCTGTTAATTCATCTCACAGAGTTACATCTTTCCCTTCAAGAAGCCTTTCGCTAAGGCTGTTCTTGTGGAATTGGCAAAGGGATATTTGGAAGCCCATAGAGGGCTATGGTGAAAAAGGAAATATCTTCCGTTCAAAACTGGAAAGAAGCTTTCTGAGAAACTGCTCTGTGTTCTGTTAATTCATCTCACAGAGTTACATCTTTCCCTTCAAGAAGCCTTTCGCTAAGGCTGTTCTTGTGGAATTGGCAAAGGGATATTTGGAAGCCCATAGAGGGCTATGGTGAAAAAGGAAATATCTTCCGTTCAAAACTGGAAAGAAGCTTTCTGAGAAACTGCTCTGTGTTCTGTTAATTCATCTCACAGAGTTACATCTTTCCCTTCAAGAAGCCTTTCGCTAAGGCTGTTCTTGTGGAATTGGCAAAGGGATATTTGGAAGCCCATAGAGGGCTATGGTGAAAAAGGAAATATCTTCCGTTCAAAACTGGAAAGAAGCTTTCTGAGAAACTGCTCTGTGTTCTGTTAATTCATCTCACAGAGTTACATCTTTCCCTTCAAGAAGCCTTTCGCTAAGGCTGTTCTTGTGGAATTGGCAAAGGGATATTTGGAAGCCCATAGAGGGCTACGGTGAAAAAGGAAATATCTTCCGTTCAAAACTGGAAAGAAGCTTTCTGAGAAACTGCTCTGTGTTCTGTTAATTCATCTCACAGAGTTACATCTTTCCCTTCAAGAAGCCTTTCGCTAAGGCTGTTCTTGTGGAATTGGCAAAGGGATATTTGGAAGCCCATAGAGGGCTATGGTGAAAAAGGAAATATCTTCCGTTCAAAACTGGAAAGAAGCTTTCTGAGAAACTGCTCTGTGTTCTGTTAATTCATCTCACAGAGTTACATCTTTCCCTTCAAGAAGCCTTTCGCTAAGGCTGTTCTTGTGGAATTGGCAAAGGGATATTTGGAAGCCCATAGAGGGCTATGGTGAAAAAGGAAATATCTTCCGTTCAAAACTGGAAAGAAGCTTTCTGAGAAACTGCTCTGTGTTCTGTTAATTCATCTCACAGAGTTACATCTTTCCCTTCAAGAAGCCTTTCGCTAAGGCTGTTCTTGTGGTATTGGCAAAGGGATATTTGGAAGCCCATAGAGGGCTATGGTGAAAAAGGAAATATCTTCCGTTCAAAACTGGAAAGAAGCTTTCTGAGAAACTGCTCTGTGTTCTGTTAATTCATCTCACAGAGTTACATCTTTCCCTTCAAGAAGCCTTTCGCTAAGGCTGTTCTTGTGGAATTGGCAAAGGGATATTTGGAAGCCCATAGAGGGCTATGGTGAAAAAGGAAATATCTTCCGTTCAAAACTGGAAAGAAGCTTTCTGAGAAACTGCTCTGTGTTCTGTTAATTCATCCCACAGAGTTACATCTTTCCCTTCAAGAAGCCTTTCGCTAAGGCTGTTCTTGTGGAATTGGCAAAGGGATATTTGGAAGCCCATAGAGGGCTACGGTGAAAAAGGAAATATCTTCCGTTCAAAACTGGAAAGAAGCTTTCTGAGAAACTGCTCTGTGTTCTGTTAATTCATCTCACAGAGTTACATCTTTCCCTTCAAGAAGCCTTTCGCTAAGGCTGTTCTTGTGGAATTGGCAAAGGGATATTTGGAAGCCCATAGAGGGCTACGGTGAAAAAGGAAATATCTTCCGTTCAAAACTGGAAAGAAGCTTTCTGAGAAACTGCTCTGTGTTCTGTTAATTCATCTCACAGAGTTACATCTTTCCCTTCAAGAAGCCTTTCGCTAAGGCTGTTCTTGTGGAATTGGCAAAGGGATATTTGGAAGCCCATAGAGGGCTATGGTGAAAAAGGAAATATCTTCCGTTCAAAACTGGAAAGAAGCTTTCTGAGAAACTGCTCTGTGTTCTGTTAATTCATCTCACAGAGTTACATCTTTCCCTTCAAGAAGCCTTTCGCTAAGGCTGTTCTTGTGGACTTGGCAAAGGGATATTTGGAAGCCCATAGAGGGCTATGGTGAAAAAGGAAATATCTTCCGTTCAAAACTGGAAAGAAGCTTTCTGAGAAACTGCTCTGTGTTCTGTTAATTCATCTCACAGAGTTACATCTTTCCCTTCAAGAAGCCTTTCGCTAAGGCTGTTCTTGTGGAATTGGCAAAGGGATATTTGGAAGCCCATAGAGGGCTATGGTGTAAAAGGAAATATCTTCCGTTCAAAACTGGAAAGAAGCTTTCTGAGAAACTGCTCTGTGTTCTGTTAATTCATCTCACAGAGTTACATCTTTCCCTTCAAGAAGCCTTTCGCTAAGGCTGTTCTTGTGGAATTGGCAAAGGGATATTTGGAAGCCCATAGAGGGCTATGGTGAAAAAGGAAATATCTTCCGTTCAAAACTGGAAAGAAGCTTTCTGAGAAACTGCTCTGTGTTCTGTTAATTCATCTCACAGAGTTACATCTTTCCCTTCAAGAAGCCTTTCGCTAAGGCTGTTCTTGTGGAATTGGCAAAGGGATATTTGGAAGCCCATAGAGGGCTATGGTAAAAAAGGAAATATCTTCCGTTCAAAACTGGAAAGAAGCTTTCTGAGAAACTGCTCTGTGTTCTGTTAATTCATCTCACAGAGTTACATCTTTCCCTTCAAGAAGCTTTTCGCTAAGGCTGTTCTTGTGGAATTGGCAAAGGGATATTTGGAAGCCCATAGAGGGCTATGTTGAAAAAGGAAATATCTTCCGTTCAAAACTGGAAAGAAGCTTTCTGAGAAACTGCTCTGTGTTCTGTTAATTCATCTCACAGAGTTACATCTTTCCCTTCAAGAAGCCTTTCGCTAAGGCTGTTCTTGTGGAATTGGCAAAGGGATATTTGGAAGCCCATAGAGGGCTATGGTGAAAAAGGAAATATCTTCCGTTCAAAACTGGAAAGAAGCTTTCTGAGAAACTGCTCTGTGTTCTGTTAATTCATCTCACAGAGTTACATCTTTCCCTTCAAGAAGCCTTTCGCTAAGGCTGTTCTTGTGGAATTGGCAAAGGGATATTTGGAAGCCCATAGAGGGCTATGGTGAAAAAGGAAATATCTTCCGTTCAAAACTGGAAAGAAGCTTTCTGAGAAACTGCCCTGTGTTCTGTTAATTCATCTCACAGAGTTACATCTTTCCCTTCAAGAAGCCTTTCGCTAAGGCTGTTCTTGTGGAATTGGCAAAGGGATATTTGGAAGCCCATAGAGGGCTATGGTGAAAAAGGAAATATCTTCCGTTCAAAACTGGAAAGAAGCTTTCTGAGAAACTGCTCTGTGTTCTGTTAATTCATCTCACAGAGTTACATCTTTCCCTTCAAGAAGCCTTTCGCTAAGGCTGTTCTTGTGGAATTGGCAAAGGGATATTTGGAAGCCCATAGAGGGCTATGGTGAAAAAGGAAATATCTTCCGTTCAAAACTGGAAAGAAGCTTTCTGAGAAACTGCTCTGTGTTCTGTTAATTCATCTCATAGAGTTACATCTTTCCCTTCAAGAAGCCTTTCGCTAAGGCTGTTCTTGTGGAATTGGCAAAGGGATATTTGGAAGCCCTTAGAGAGCTATGGTGAAAAAGGAAATATCTTCCGTTCAAAACTGGAAAGAAGCTTTCTGAGAAACTGCTCTGTGTTCTGTTAATTCATCTCACAGAGTTACATCTTTCCCTTCAAGAAGCCTTTCGCTAAGGCTGTTCTTGTGGAATTGGCAAAGGGATATTTGGAAGCCCATAGAGGGCTATGGTGAAAAAGGAAATATCTTCCGTTCAAAACTGGAAAGAAGCTTTCTGAGAAACTGCTCTGTGTTCTGTTAATTCATCTCACAGAGTTACATCTTTCCCTTCAAGAAGCCTTTCGCTAAGGCTGTTCTTGTGGAATTGGCAAAGGGATATTTGGAAGCCCATAGAGGGCTATGGTGAAAAAGGAAATATCTTCCGTTCAAAACTGGAAAGAAGCTTTCTGAGAAACTGCTCTGTGTTCTGTTAATTCATCTCACAGAGTTACATCTTTCCCTTCAAGAAGCCTTTCGCTAAGGCTGTTCTTGTGGACTTGGCAAAGGGATATTTGGAAGCCCATAGAGGGCTATGGTGAAAAAGGAAATATCTTCCGTTCAAAACTGGAAAGAAGCTTTCTGAGAAACTGCTCTGTGTTCTGTTAATTCATCTCACAGAGTTACATCTTTCCCTTCAAGAAGCCTTTCGCTAAGGCTGTTCTTGTGGAATTGGCAAAGGGATATTTGGAAGCCCATAGAGGGCTATGGTGAAAAAGGAAATATCTTCCGTTCAAAACTGGAAAGAAGCTTTCTGAGAAACTGCTCTGTGTTCTGTTCATTCATCTCACAGAGTTACATCTTTCCCTTCAAGAAGCCTTTCGCTAAGGCTGTTCTTGTGGAATTGGCAAAGGGATATTTGGAAGCCCATAGAGGGCTACGGTGAAAAAGGAAATATCTTCCGTTCAAAACTGGAAAGAAGCTTTCTGAGAAACTGCTCTGTGTTCTGTTAATTCATCTCACAGAGTTACATCTTTCCCTTCAAGAAGCCTTTCGCTAAGGCTGTTCTTGTGGAATTGGCAAAGGGATATTTGGAAGCCCATAGAGGGCTACGGTGAAAAAGGAAATATCTTCCGTTCAAAACTGGAAAGAAGCTTTCTGAGAAACTGCTCTGTGTTCTGTTAATTCATCTCACAGAGTTACATCTTTCCCTTCAAGAAGCCTTTCGCTAAGGCTGTTCATGTGGAATTGGCAAAGGGATATTTGGAAGCCCATAGAGGGCTATGGTGAAAAAGGAAATATCTTCCGTTCAAAACTGGAAAGAAGCTTTCTGAGAAACTGCTGTGTGTTCTGTTAATTCATCTCACAGAGTTACATCTTTCCCTTCAAGAAGCCTTTCGCTAAGGCTGTTCTTGTGGAATTGGCAAAGGGATATTTGGAAGCCCATAGAGGGCTATGGTGAAAAAGGAAATATCTTCCGTTCAAAACTGGAAAGAAGCTTTCTGAGAAACTGCTCTGTGTTCTGTTAATTCATCTCACAGAGTTACATCTTTCCCTTCAAGAAGCCTTTCGCTAAGGCTGTTCTTGTGGAATTGGCAAAGGGATATTTGGAAGCCCATAGAGGGCTATGGTGAAAAAGGAAATATCTTCCGTTCAAAACTGGAAAGAAGCTTTCTGAGAAACTGCTCTGTGTTCTGTTAATTCATCTCACAGAGTTACATCTTTCCCTTCAAGAAGCCTTTCGCTAAGGCTGTTCTTGTGGAATTGGCAAAGGGATATTTGGAAGCCCATAGAGGGCTATGGTGAAAAAGGAAATATCTTCCGTTCAAAACTGGAAAGAAGCTTTCTGAGAAACTGCTCTGTGTTCTGTTAATTCATCTCAAGAGTTACATCTTTCCCTTCAAGAAGCCTTTCGCTAAGGCTGTTCTTGTGGAATTGGCAAAGGGATATTTGGAAGCCCATAGAGGGCTATGGTGAAAAAGGAAATATCTTCCGTTCAAAACTGGAAAGAAGCTTTCTGAGAAACTGCTCTGTGTTCTGTTAATTCATCTCACAGAGTTACATCTTTCCCTTCAAGAAGCCTTTCGCTAAGGCTGTTCTTGTGGAATTGGCAAAGGGATATTTGGAAGCCCATAGAGGGCTACGGTGAAAAAGGAAATATCTTCCGTTCAAAACTGGAAAGAAGCTTTCTGAGAAACTGCTCTGTGTTCTGTTAATTCATCTCACAGAGTTACATCTTTCCCTTCAAGAAGCCTTTCGCTAAGGCTGTTCTTGTGGAATTGGCAAAGGGATATTTGGAAGCCCATAGAGGGCTATGGTGAAAAAGGAAATATCTTCCGTTCAAAACTGGAAAGAAGCTTTCTGAGAAACTGCTCTGTGTTCTGTTAATTCATCTCACAGAGTTACATCTTTCCCTTCAAGAAGCCTTTCGCTAAGGCTGTTCTTGTGGAATTGGCAAAGGGATATTTGGAAGCCCATAGAGGGCTACGGTGAAAAAGGAAATATCTTCCGTTCCAAACTGGAAAGAATTTTTCTGAGAAACTGCTCTGTGTTCTGTTAATTCATCTCACAGAGTTACATCTTTCCCTTCAAGAAGCCTTTCGCTAAGGCTGTTCTTGTGGAATTGGCAAAGGGATATTTGGAAGCCCATAGAGGGCTATGGTGAAAAAGGAAATATCTTCCGTTCAAAACTGGAAAGAAGCTTTCTGAGAAACTGCTCTGTGTTCTGTTAATTCATCTCACAGAGTTACATCTTTCCCTTCAAGAAGCCTTTCGCTAAGGCTGTTCTTGTGGAATTGGCAAAGGGATATTTGGAAGCCCATAGAGGGCTATGGTGAAAAAGGAAATATCTTCCGTTCAAAACTGGAAAGAAGCTTTCTGAGAAACTGCTCTGTGTTCTGTTAATTCATCTCACAGAGTTACATCTTTCCCTTCAAGAAGCCTTTCGCTAAGGCTGTTCTTGTGGAATTGGCAAAGGGATATTTGGAAGCCCATAGAGGGCTATGGTGAAAAAGGAAATATCTTCCGTTCAAAACTGGAAAGAAGCTTTCTGAGAAACTGCTCTGTGTTCTGTTAATTCATCTCACAGAGTTACATCTTTCCCTTCAAGAAGCCTTTCGCTAAGGCTGTTCTTGTGGAATTGGCAAAGGGATATTTGGAAGCCCATAGAGGGCTATGGTGAAAAAGGAAATATCTTCCGTTCAAAACTGGAAAGAAGCTTTCTGAGAAACTGCTCTGTGTTCTGTTAATTCATCTCACAGAGTTACATCTTTCCCTTCAAGAAGCCTTTCGCTAAGGCTGTTCTTGTGGAATTGGCAAAGGGATATTTGGAAGCCCATAGAGGGCTATGGTGAAAAAGGAAATATCTTCCGTTCAAAACTGGAAAGAAGCTTTCTGAGAAACTGCTCTGTGTTCTGTTAATTCATCTCACAGAGTTACATCTTTCCCTTCAAGAAGCCTTTCGCTAAGGCTGTTCTTGTGGAATTGGCAAAGGGACATTTGGAAGCCCATAGAGGGCTATGGTGAAAAAGGAAATATCTTCCGTTCAAAACTGGAAAGAAGCTTTCTGAGAAACTGCTCTGTGTTCTGTTAATTCATCTCACAGAGTTACATCTTTCCCTTCAAGAAGCCTTTCGCTAAGGCTGTTCTTGTGGAATTGGCAAAGGGATATTTGGAAGCCCATAGAGGGCTATGGTGAAAAAGGAAATATCTTCCGTTCAAAACTGGAAAGAAGCTTTCTGAGAAACTGCTCTGTGTTCTGTTAATTCATCTCACAGAGTTACATCTTTCCCTTCAAGAAGCCTTTCGCTAAGGCTGTTCTTGTGGAATTGGCAAAGGGATATTTGGAAGCCCATAGAGGGCTATGGTGAAAAAGGAAATATCTTCCGTTCAAAACTGGAAAGAAGCTTTCTGAGAAACTGCTCTGTGTTCTGTTAATTCATCTCACAGAGTTACATCTTTCCCTTCAAGAAGCCTTTCGCTAAGGCTGTTCTTGTGGAATTGGCAAAGGGATATTTGGAAGCCCTTAGAGAGCTATGGTGAAAAAGGAAATATCTTCCGTTCAAAACTGGAAAGAAGCTTTCTGAGAAACTGCTCTGTGTTCTGTTAATTCATCTCACAGAGTTACATCTTTCCCTTCAAGAAGCCTTTCGCTAAGGCTGTTCTTGTGGAATTGGCAAAGGGATATTTGGAAGCCCATAGAGGGCTATGGTGAAAAAGGAAATATCTTCCGTTCAAAACTGGAAAGAAGCTTTCTGAGAAACTGCTCTGTGTTCTGTTAATTCATCTCACAGAGTTACATCTTTCCCTTCAAGAAGCCTTTCGCTAAGGCTGTTCTTGTGGAATTGGCAAAGGGATATTTGGAAGCCCATAGAGGGCTACGGTGAAAAAGGAAATATCTTCCGTTCAAAACTGGAAAGAAGCTTTCTGAGAAACTGCTCTGTGTTCTGTTAATTCATCTCACAGAGTTACATCTTTCCCTTCAAGAAGCCTTTCGCTAAGGCTGTTCTTGTGGAATTGGCAAAGGGATATTTGGAAGCCCATAGAGGGCTATGGTGAAAAAGGAAATATCTTCCGTTCAAAACTGGAAAGAAGCTTTCTGAGAAACTGCTCTGTGTTCTGTTAATTCATCTCACAGAGTTACATCTTTCCCTTCAAGAAGCCTTTCGCTAAGGCTGTTCTTGTGGAATTGGCAAAGGGATATTTGGAAGCCCATAGAGGGCTACGGTGAAAAAGGAAATATCTTCCGTTCAAAACTGGAAAGAAGCTTTCTGAGAAACTGCTCTGTGTTCTGTTAATTCATCTCACAGAGTTACATCTTTCCCTTCAAGAAGCCTTTCGCTAAGGCTGTTCTTGTGGAATTGGCAAAGGGATATTTGGAAGCCCATAGAGGGCTATGGTGAAAAAGGAAATATCTTCCGTTCAAAACTGGAAAGAAGCTTTCTGAGAAACTGCTCTGTGTTCTGTTAATTCATCTCACAGAGTTACATCTTTCCCTTCAAGAAGCCTTTCGCTAAGGCTGTTCTTGTGGAATTGGCAAAGGGATATTTGGAAGCCCATAGAGGGCTACGGTGAAAAAGGAAATATCTTCCGTTCAAAACTGGAAAGAAGCTTTCTGAGAAACTGCTCTGTGTTCTGTTAATTCATCTCACAGAGTTACATCTTTCCCTTCAAGAAGCCTTTCGCTAAGGCTGTTCTTGTGGAATTGGCAAAGGGATATTTGGAAGCCCATAGAGGGCTATGGTGAAAAAGGAAATATCTTCCGTTCAAAACTGGAAAGAAGCTTTCTGAGAAACTGCTCTGTGTTCTGTTAATTCATCTCACAGAGTTACATCTTTCCCTTCAAGAAGCCTTTCGCTAAGGCTGTTCTTGTGGAATTGGCAAAGGGATATTTGGAAGCCCATAGAGGGCTACGGTGAAAAAGGAAATATCTTCCGTTCAAAACTGGAAAGAAGCTTTCTGAGAAACTGCTCTGTGTTCTGTTAATTCATCTCACAGAGTTACATCTTTCCCTTCAAGAAGCCTTTCGCTAAGGCTGTTCTTGTGGAATTGGCAAAGGGATATTTGGAAGCCCATAGAGGGCTACGGTGAAAAAGGAAATATCTTCCGTTCAAAACTGGAAAGAAGCTTTCTGAGAAACTGCTCTGTGTTCTGTTAATTCATCTCACAGAGTTACATCTTTCCCTTCAAGAAGCCTTTCGCTAAGGCTGTTCTTGTGGAATTGGCAAAGGGATATTTGGAAGCCCATAGAGGGCTACGGTGAAAAAGGAAATATCTTCCGTTCAAAACTGGAAAGAAGCTTTCTGAGAAACTGCTCTGTGTTCTGTTAATTCATCTCACAGAGTTACATCTTTCCCTTCAAGAAGCCTTTCGCTAAGGCTGTTCTTGTGGAATTGGCAAAGGGATATTTGGAAGCCCATAGAGGGCTATGGTGAAAAAGGAAATATCTTCCGTTCAAAACTGGAAAGAAGCTTTCTGAGAAACTGCTCTGTGTTCTGTTAATTCATCTCACAGAGTTACATCTTTCCCTTCAAGAAGCCTTTCGCTAAGGCTGTTCTTGTGGAATTGGCAAAGGGATATTTGGAAGCCCATAGAGGGCTATGGTGAAAAAGGAAATATCTTCCGTTCAAAACTGGAAAGAAGCTTTCTGAGAAACTGCTCTGTGTTCTGTTAATTCATCTCACAGAGTTACATCTTTCCCTTCAAGAAGCCTTTCGCTAAGGCTGTTCTTGTGGAATTGGCAAAGGGATATTTGGAAGCCCATAGAGGGCTATGGTGTAAAAGGAAATATCTTCCGTTCAAAACTGGAAAGAAGCTTTCTGAGAATCTGCTCTGTGTTCTGTTAATTCATCTCACAGAGTTACATCTTTCCCTTCAAGAAGCCTTTCGCTAAGGCTGTTCTTGTGGAATTGGCAAAGGGATATTTGGAAGCCCATAGAGGGCTATGGTGAAAAAGGAAATATCTTCCGTTCAAAACTGGAAAGAAGCTTTCTGAGAAACTGCTCTGTGTTCTGTTAATTCATCTCACAGAGTTACATCTTTCCCTTCAAGAAGCCTTTCGCTAAGGCTGTTCTTGTGGAATTGGCAAAGGGATATTTGGAAGCCCATAGAGGGCTATGGTAAAAAAGGAAATATCTTCCGTTCAAAACTGGAAAGAAGCTTTCTGAGAAACTGCTCTGTGTTCTGTTAATTCATCTCACAGAGTTACATCTTTCCCTTCAAGAAGCTTTTCGCTAAGGCTGTTCTTGTGGAATTGGCAAAGGGATATTTGGAAGCCCATAGAGGGCTATGGTGAAAAAGGAAATATCTTCCGTTCAAAACTGGAAAGAAGCTTTCTGAGAAACTGCTCTGTGTTCTGTTAATTCATCTCACAGAGTTACATCTTTCCCTTCAAGAAGCCTTTCGCTAAGGCTGTTCTTGTGGAATTGGCAAAGGGATATTTGGAAGCCCATAGAGGGCTATGGTGAAAAAGGAAATATCTTCCGTTCAAAACTGGAAAGAAGCTTTCTGAGAAACTGCTCTGTGTTCTGTTAATTCATCTCACTGAGTTACATCTTTCCCTTCAAGAAGCCTTTCGCTAAGGCTGTTCTTGTGGAATTGGCAAAGGGATATTTGGAAGCCCATAGAGGGCTATGGTGAAAAAGGAAATATCTTCCGTTCAAAACTGGAAAGAAGCTTTCTGAGAAACTGCCCTGTGTTCTGTTAATTCATCTCACAGAGTTACATCTTTCCCTTCAAGAAGCCTTTCGCTAAGGCTGTTCTTGTGGAATTGGCAAAGGGATATTTGGAAGCCCATAGAGGGCTATGGTGAAAAAGGAAATATCTTCCGTTCAAAACTGGAAAGAAGCTTTCTGAGAAACTGCTCTGTGTTCTGTTAATTCATCTCACAGAGTTACATCTTTCCCTTCAAGAAGCCTTTCGCTAAGGCTGTTCTTGTGGAATTGGCAAAGGGATATTTGGAAGCCCATAGAGGGCTATGGTGAAAAAGGAAATATCTTCCGTTCAAAACTGGAAAGAAGCTTTCTGAGAAACTGCTCTGTGTTCTGTTAATTCATCTCACAGAGTTACATCTTTCCCTTCAAGAAGCCTTTCGCTAAGGCTGTTCTTGTGGAATTGGCAAAGGGATATTTGGAAGCCCTTAGAGAGCTATGGTGAAAAAGGAAATATCTTCCGTTCAAAACTGGAAAGAAGCTTTCTGAGAAACTGCTCTGTGTTCTGTTAATTCATCTCACAGAGTTACATCTTTCCCTTCAAGAAGCCTTTCGCTAAGGCTGTTCTTGTGGAATTGGCAAAGGGATATTTGGAAGCCCATAGAGGGCTATGGTGAAAAAGGAAATATCTTCCGTTCAAAACTGGAAAGAAGCTTTCTGAGAAACTGCTCTGTGTTCTGTTAATTCATCTCACAGAGTTACATCTTTCCCTTCAAGAAGCCTTTCGCTAAGGCTGTTCTTGTGGAATTGGCAAAGGGATATTTGGAAGCCCATAGAGGGCTATGGTGAAAAAGGAAATATCTTCCGTTCAAAACTGGAAAGAAGCTTTCTGAGAAACTGCTCTGTGTTCTGTTAATTCATCTCACAGAGTTACATCTTTCCCTTCAAGAAGCCTTTCGCTAAGGCTGTTCTTGTGGACTTGGCAAAGGGATATTTGGAAGCCCATAGAGGGCTATGGTGAAAAAGGAAATATCTTCCGTTCAAAACTGGAAAGAAGCTTTCTGAGAAACTGCTCTGTGTTCTGTTAATTCATCTCACAGAGTTACATCTTTCCCTTCAAGAAGCCTTTCGCTAAGGCTGTTCTTGTGGAATTGGCAAAGGGATATATGGAAGCCCATAGAGTGCTATGGTGAAAAAGGAAATATCTTCCGTTCAAAACTGGAAAGAAGCTTTCTGAGAAACTGCTCTGTGTTCTGTTCATTCATCTCACAGAGTTACATCTTTCCCTTCAAGAAGCCTTTCGCTAAGGCTGTTCTTGTGGAATTGGCAAAGGGATATTTGGAAGCCCATAGAGGGCTACGGTGAAAAAGGAAATATCTTCCGTTCAAAACTGGAAAGAAGCTTTCTGAGAAACTGCTCTGTGTTCTGTTAATTCATCTCACAGAGTTACATCTTTCCCTTCAAGAAGCCTTTCGCTAAGGCTGTTCTTGTGGAATTGGCAAAGGGATATTTGGAAGCCCATAGAGGGCTACGGTGAAAAAGGAAATATCTTCCGTTCAAAACTGGAAAGAAGCTTTCTGAGAAACTGCTCTGTGTTCTGTTAATTCATCTCACAGAGTTACATCTTTCCCTTCAAGAAGCCTTTCGCTAAGGCTGTTCTTGTGGAATTGGCAAAGGGATATTTGGAAGCCCATAGAGGGCTATGGTGAAAAAGGAAATATCTTCCGTTCAAAACTGGAAAGAAGCTTTCTGAGAAACTGCTCTGTGTTCTGTTAATTCATCTCACAGAGTTACATCTTTCCCTTCAAGAAGCCTTTCGCTAAGGCTGTTCTTGTGGAATTTGCAAAGGGATATTTGGAAGCCCTTAGAGAGCTATGGTGAAAAAGGAAATATCTTCCGTTCAAAACTGGAAAGAAGCTTTCTGAGAAACTGCTCTGTGTTCTGTTAATTCATCTCACAGAGTTACATCTTTCCCTTCAAGAAGCCTTTCGCTAAGGCTGTTCTTGTGGAATTGGCAAAGGGATATTTGGAAGCCCATAGAGGGCTATGGTGAAAAAGGAAATATCTTCCGTTCAAAACTGGAAAGAAGCTTTCTGAGAAACTGCTCTGTGTTCTGTTAATTCATCTCACAGAGTTACATCTTTCCCTTCAAGAAGCCTTTCGCTAAGGCTGTTCTTGTGGAATTGGCAAAGGGATATTTGGAAGCCCATAGAGGGCTATGGTGAAAAAGGAAATATCTTCCGTTCAAAACTGGAAAGAAGCTTTCTGAGAAACTGCTCTGTGTTCTGTTAATTCATCTCACAGAGTTACATCTTTCCCTTCAAGAAGCCTTTCGCTAAGGCTGTTCTTGTGGACTTGGCAAAGGGATATTTGGAAGCCCATAGAGGGCTATGGTGAAAAAGGAAATATCTTCCGTTCAAAACTGGAAAGAAGCTTTCTGAGAAACTGCTCTGTGTTCTGTTAATTCATCTCACAGAGTTACATCTTTCCCTTCAAGAAGCCTTTCGCTAAGGCTGTTCTTGTGGAATTGGCAAAGGGATATATGGAAGCCCATAGAGGGCTATGGTGAAAAAGGAAATATCTTCCGTTCAAAACTGGAAAGAAGCTTTCTGAGAAACTGCTCTGTGTTCTGTTAATTCATCTCACAGAGTTACATCTTTCCCTTCAAGAAGCCTTTCGCTAAGGCTGTTCTTGTGGAATTGGCAAAGGGATATTTGGAAGCCCATAGAGGGCTACGGTGAAAAAGGAAATATCTTCCGTTCAAAACTGGAAAGAAGCTTTCTGAGAAACTGCTCTGTGTTCTGTTAATTCATCTCACAGAGTTACATCTTTCCCTTCAAGAAGCCTTTCGCTAAGGCTGTTCTTGTGGAATTGGCAAAGGGATATTTGGAAGCCCATAGAGTGCTACGGTGAAAAAGGAAATATCTTCCGTTCAAAACTGGAAAGAAGCTTTCTGAGAAACTGCTCTGTGTTCTGTTAATTCATCTCACAGAGTTACATCTTTCCCTTCAAGAAGCCTTTCGCTAAGGCTGTTCTTGTGGAATTGGCAAAGGGATATTTGGAAGCCCATAGAGGGCTATGGTGAAAAAGGAAATATCTTCCGTTCAAAACTGGAAAGAAGCTTTCTGAGAAACTGCTCTGTGTTCTGTTAATTCATCTCACAGAGTTACATCTTTCCCTTCAAGAAGCCTTTCGCTAAGGCTGTTCTTGTGGAATTTGCAAAGGGATATTTGGAAGCCCATAGAGGGCTATGGTGAAAAAGGAAATATCTTCCGTTCAAAACTGGAAAGAAGCTTTCTGAGAAACTGCTCTGTGTTCTGTTAATTCATCTCACAGAGTTACATCTTTCCCTTCAAGAAGCCTTTCGCTAAGGCTGTTCTTGTGGAATTGGCAAAGGGATATTTGGAAGCCCATAGAAGGCTATGGTGAAAAAGGAAATATCTTCCGTTCAAAACTGGAAAGAAGCATTCTGAGAAACTGCTCTGTGTTCTGTTAATTCATCTCACAGAGTTACATCTTTCCCTTCAAGAAGCCTTTCGCTAAGGCTGTTCTTGTGGAATTGGCAAAGGGATATTTGGAAGCCCATAGAGGGCTCTGGTGAAAAAGGAAATATCTTCCGTTCAAAACTGGAAAGAAGCTTTCTGAGAAACTGCTCTGTGTTCTGTTAATTCATCTCACAGAGTTACATCTTTCCCTTCAAGAAGCCTTTCGCTAAGGCTGTTCTTGTGGAATTGGCAAAGGGATATTTGGAAGCCCATAGAGGGCTACGGTGAAAAAGGAAATATCTTCCGTTCAAAACTGGAAAGAAGCTTTCTGAGAAACTGCTCTGTGTTCTGTTAATTCATCTCACAGAGTTACATCTTTCCCTTCAAGAAGCCTTTCGCTAAGGCTGTTCTTGTGGAATTGGCAAAGGGATATTTGGAAGCCCATAGAGGGCTATGGTGAAAAAGGAAATATCTTCCGTTCAAAACTGGAAAGAAGCTTTCTGAGAAACTGCTCTGTGTTCTGTTAATTCATCTCACAGAGTTACATCTTTCCCTTCAAGAAGCCTTTCGCTAAGGCTGTTCTTGTGGAATTGGCAAAGGGATATTTGGAAGCCCATAGAGGGCTATGGTGAAAAAGGAAATATCTTCCGTTCAAAACTGGAAAGAAGCTTTCTGAGAAACTGCTCTGTGTTCTGTTAATTCATCTCACAGAATTACATCTTTCCCTTCAAGAAGCCTTTCGCTAAGGCTGTTCTTGTGGACTTGGCAAAGGGATATTTGGAAGCCCATAGAGGGCTATGGTGAAAAAGGAAATATCTTCCGTTCAAAACTGGAAAGAAGCTTTCTGAGAAACTGCTCTGTGTTCTGTTAATTCATCTCACAGAGTTACATCTTTCCCTTCAAGAAGCCTTTCGCTAAGGCTGTTCTTGTGGAATTGGCAAAGGGATATTTGGAAGCCCATAGAGGGCTATGGTGAAAAAGGAAATATCTTCCGTTCAAAACTGGAAAGAAGCTTTCTGAGAAACTGCTCTGTGTTCTGTTCATTCATCTCACAGAGTTACATCTTTCCCTTCAAGAAGCCTTTCGCTAAGGCTGTTCTTGTGGAATTGGCAAAGGGATATTTGGAAGCCCATAGAGGGCTACGGTGAAAAAGGAAATATCTTCCGTTCAAAACTGGAAAGAAGCTTTCTGAGAAACTGCTCTGTGTTCTGTTAATTCATCTCACAGAGTTACATCTTTCCCTTCAAGAAGCCTTTCGCTAAGGCTGTTCTTGTGGAATTGGCAAAGGGATATTTGGAAGCCCATAGAGGGCTACGGTGAAAAAGGAAATATCTTCCGTTCAAAACTGGAAAGAAACTTTCTGAGAAACTGCTCTGTGTTCTGTTAATTCATCTCACAGAGTTACATCTTTCCCTTCAAGAAGCCTTTCGCTAAGGCTGTTCTTGTGGAATTGGCAAAGGGATATTTGGAAGCCCATAGAGGGCTATGGTGAAAAAGGAAATATCTTCCGTTCAAAACTGGAAAGAAGCTTTCTGAGAAACTGCTCTGTGTTCTGTTAATTCATCTCACAGAGTTACATCTTTCCCTTCAAGAAGCCTTTCGCTAAGGCTGTTCTTGTGGAATTGGCAAAGGGATATTTGGAAGCCCATAGAGGGCTATGGTGAAAAAGGAAATATCTTCCGTTCAAAACTGGAAAGAAGCTTTCTGAGAAACTGCTCTGTGTTCTGTTAATTCATCTCACAGAGTTACATCTTTCCCTTCAAGAAGCCTTTCGCTAAGGCTGTTCTTGTGGAATTGGCAAAGGGATATTTGGAAGCCCATAGAGGGCTATGGTGAAAAAGGAAATATCTTCCGTTCAAAACTGGAAAGAAGCTTTCTGAGAAACTGCTCTGTGTTCTGTTAATTCATCTCACAGAGTTACATCTTTCCCTTCAAAAAGCCTTTCGCTAAGGCTGTTCTTGTGGAATTGGCAAAGGGATATTTGGAAGCCCATAGAGGGCTACGGTGAAAAAGGAAATATCTTCCGTTCAAAACTGGAAAGAAGCTTTCTGAGAAACTGCTCTGTGTTCTGTTAATTCATCTCACAGAGTTACATCTTTCCCTTCAAGAAGCCTTTCGCTAAGGCTGTTCTTGTGGAATTGGCAAAGGGATATTTGGAAGCCCATAGAGGGCTATGGTGAAAAAGGAAATATCTTCCGTTCAAAACTGGAAAGAAGCTTTCTGAGAAACTGCTCTGTGTTCTGTTAATTCATCTCACAGAGTTACATCTTTCCCTTCAAGAAGCCTTTCGCTAAGGCTGTTCTTGTGGAATTGGCAAAGGGATATTTGGAAGCCCATAGAGGGCTACGGTGAAAAAGGAAATATCTTCCGTTCAAAACTGGAAAGAAGCTTTCTGAGAAACTGCTCTGTGTTCTGTTAATTCATCTCACAGAGTTACATCTTTCCCTTCAAGAAGCCTTTCGCTAAGGCTGTTCTTGTGGAATTGGCAAAGGGATATTTGGAAGCCCATAGAGGGCTATGGTGAAAAAGGAAATATCTTCCGTTCAAAACTGGAAAGAAGCTTTCTGAGAAACTGCTCTGTGTTCTGTTAATTCATCTCACAGAGTTACATCTTTCCCTTCAAGAAGCCTTTCGCTAAGGCTGTTCTTGTGGAATTGGCAAAGGGATATTTGGAAGCCCATAGAGGGCTATGGTGAAAAAGGAAATATCTTCCGTTCAAAACTGGAAAGAAGCTTTCTGAGAAACTGCTCTGTGTTCTGTTAATTCATCTCACAGAGTTACATCTTTCCCTTC